>NC_056728.1:205170450-205273366 GCF_019279795.1 Protopterus annectens | reverse complement strand
CCTTTTTCTGTACAAGGACAGCTGCTTTTCTGTTTGTAATCACCCTAATGTTTAGCTCAGACCTTGTTTTACAATATATTTATAACATCCAGCTACAGCCAGAAAACTAACTAAATTGCAGGCCTTTGTTCAGGGTATTCTTTTGCCGATCAAGAGGAATAAATTCTGCAAGGGTCTCCCTGTGCAGTGACAGTTTTAACACCTCTGTAGTAGTGTGGGAAGAGGGGACTGTCAATTCCTCTATGCATACTATGTATGCATGCATGCACACACACATACTGAGAGAAGTCAGTCTTATGATTAGTTACTTTGACACAAAACACAACCCATCTGCCCCCACCAACCCCCCCCCCCAAAAAAAAGACCAGACATACTGTTCACATGCTTTTGCTGCATGCAAAAATGTGAAAAAGTGAAAGACAAATGACAATTCAACTTAATTACAATACTCAAGACACTACTGGCAGCATTAGATCATTACTGTTTACCTCACCATGTTAATGAACATGGATTAGCTAACAGTGTCACTACGCTAATGAGCTTTTGATTCACAGTCATTCTTTGCCAGCATATACAGTGATCCTGATAAAGCAAGCAACTGACAAAACAAGAGAGCTTTTTTCCACTTTTAGGCAGCTTCAGAGCTCGTGGATGCCTGCCCGCATAAATGGATAATCAGTGAGACCCTACAGAGGGACTTAATGGGTGCTTAATGCCAGCTTTCATAGGAGGAGTTTGGTTTTGTGGGTAGGGGAGGGATCCAGAGTGCCCCTTGTCTCCTGCTAGCCTCCTGCTCCCACAGTCATTTCTCATAGGTCTTTTCACCTTTGGGTTACTTTCCTTGGCCTTCTGTTTAAAAAGATGCTTTGATAGACAATTCCTGTTGTATTTACTCAGGGGAAGACTGAATGACAACTGACAAGTTCCATACTCTTCCACCTATACCCAGCTGTTTGAAGTCCAATAGCAGCGCTTTCTATCTAGGTGGGTAATGGGAAGCTGCACCTTCACATCTTTGGGCATGACTTGATTTCTTAGCATGAACATCTCTCCTATGGATTACCTTCACATTTCTGGGCATGGACTGGTCCACAGTCAAGAATGTCTCCTATGGATTATCCTCACATCATTGGGCATGGACTGGGTCCTCAGCCATGAAGGTCTTCTATGGATTACCTTCACATCATCAGCCATGGACTGGGTTCTTCAGCTATGAATGTCTAAGAAGTGACCCCTGTATCAGCAGCCTTGAATGCCACCTCCCAGCTGCAACAAGTCTAAATAAAAGTCAGCAGCTGTCTGCTTTTCACCCTGCAATCCCACATAGCTGTTCAGGGACAGAGACAAATTTAGTATGTGTGTCTGGCAATCCCAAATGGAAGGGCTGCTGATTCACACACTGTCACTATTACGTCAAGTAATCTATTCATCATTACGGAGTGTACTACATATCCTGGAACCAATCTGGCACCATTTACAGATTTCAAGGACACTTGTCTAAATCTGCAAAAGGATTTTTATGCAGGAAATTGTGAGGAACCCATACTACCAATGTTTATAGGTTCTAAGTACATGCAATCCAAGAAACCACTAGAGAGCCTAGCCTAATCACCCTAAAACACTAAGTGACTTGATGAGAGTTGTACAGTAAGCAGACAGGCTAAGGAAACCAAACTGTGAACTATAGAAATCAACTTATTAATAGTTCACAGACTCATTCACCTGTTTTACCAGGTCAGTCAAGGTCTTCAAGTTGGGAGCTGGGAGTGTGGCTCCAAATGTTTAGCATCAAAACCAATCTAAAATAGCTTCCTGCACTAAAGGAACACCACAAGCCCCAGTAGCTGGACGTCTCTCTTCTGGGTGGGGAGGCTGCATGGGCATAACACTAATACCCCTACGAATTAGATATTTTTCCCCAAATGACCGGTCCTAGTGCCTCTCATTAGCAAGGTGCTCCTCCTCTTAGAGGGCCTGATCCACAATGCAGAGAGCTCATATGGATCAAGTTGCAAACTATGCAGTAACTGGAAACATCCTGAGCCAGCATAGCACAGTCCTAAAAGGAAGAAGTGTGCCAGCTGTATGATGGTGACCTACCAATAAGCTGCTTCTGTTCGACAGAGCTTTGGGCCACATAGTTGGCCTTAGTTTCTTTAGTGCCCATCAGGATCTTGGGAACCCAAGAGGAAATTTATTTATTTTTATTTGACATTTGGTTACTGGGAAAGTCCGACTGGGTTTTCAGCAGAGGCCTGGGGAGAAAAGCTCCATAAAAATACAATAGTATGACAATTACAAAATAAGAAAGTAGTATATCAAATAATGTACATATGTTAACAAAATTTGGAAAAAAAGTGGCCATGGATGTAAAACAGGTGGCATCTTAGCAATGGTTTGTAAAACAGTTCAAGGACAAAGTATATTTGATTTTTATCTACATTAGTCAAAGATAACTTCTTCTGGTTTGTCTTTATTTACATATATACATTTCTACATATCTACATATGAAGGTAGGTATAAGGCAGACTGTATACTTGTTTTGGATATAATGAATAGATTACAGGAATCAGCTATGAGGAAAAAAAAGTATGGGTGATAGACTACATGCATATTAAGTTTACCATGGAAAGTTCTGGGATAATGGGAGTATGAAATGGTGTGGGGTCACACTAAGAGTTTGTGAAAAAAAGATTATAGTAGTAGACAGCTCTCAACTGTCCAGATTTTCACAGAATTAGTTTTGCCTTATTTTGTTTTGTATGCTCCTCATAAAAATTTGGTTTTCTAGCAAATCACTGGCTAATTTTTAATGACTGAATTCAGACAATGACAGACATTTGAGTTTCAGACTTCATATGCATCAGAAAATTCATGCTAATGCAAATCTTCTCATTCTATCAACTTTCTAAGTTTGTAAGAGCAATATTTAAAAACTGTCCCTATTTTTAGGCCTTTGTCCCCCTATTTTTATGGCTTCATCCAGATTTCTTGCTCTAAGAGATTGATAGGTATGAGCAGTAATAAAGTGGATATAGGATTTTGATGGGGGTGTGGGACATGGCATGGTTGAAAGAGAAAGTGGGCAACAGAAGATGTTGGAAGGAGGAGAAAAGGAAAAAGAGGAATGCTAGACTTGTAATAAAGTGGCTAGTAATCAATATTGTTTTGCACAGGGACAGCTGCTTGACTTAAGTAGCAGTTTTAGCTTGAATTTAAATTTCCTGTGGTTTAGGGTAGATCGGATGTCTACAGGGTAGTACATTCCACAGTTTAGTTGCTGAATAGGAGTAGAGAGATTGTCCTGCAGCTTTGTCTTGTCCAGAGCTAACAGATGTTTGTCTTTAGAGCATAGAGTTTGATTGGGTGTACAGCTTTGAAGTACAGAATTCATGAAAGGGCATATTTCACAATTACAGATTTTTATGGGCCATTGTTGTTGATACCTGATTAAGTTGTTTCATTCAGTCCCAGCTTTACTATTCTTACTAATGTTACACTTGCATCACTAGGAATCATTAGTATACAGAGGTAGAGTGGAAAGAATGGCTCGAAAACACCAGTACAACTTTTTTTTTAATTCCTCATGGGATCATGAGAAGTGGACCAATCCAACTATGAAACTTAACTATGCAGTGCTTCAGGACTCAATACTGTATTGGACCCTGGTTACTGCGGCTGCAATTAAAACAATCAAGAAGCATTTTCTTTGTAACTTTAGTCTTCAAGCCAAATCACTACACTAGAAGAGAAATATCTCTACAATATCAAATTTGCCTTATATTTTTTGTATGTTCCTCATAAAATTTTGGTTTTCTGGCAAATCACTGGCTAATTTTTAATAACTGAATTCAGAAAATGACAGACATAGGCATATCAAATTTGTACCATGTATCTGAGAATTTACACCTGCTCTCTAACATGTAATTTAAATGTTAAATTTAAGTTGTTCATTAATAATATTGGGTCTGTATCTAAAGGTAACATGTACCTAATAATTTACACCTGCTCTCTAGCATAAAACATAATTGTAAATTGTTCTTCTTTTCTATATTGTATCTGTATCTAAACTTTGTAACATGGAGCTTTTCTCCCCAGGCTTCCACTGAACACGGGTCCCTGAGCCCAGTGGACATCCCCAGTAATCAGACTGGAAATTAATAAATGGACATGGGGGGAGGTGGTCTTAGTATACCACCGAACTTGTTTACTAGGGTTGATTGTTCAGAAGAGCAGGCACTACATTGTTAGATATTAAGCAGGAAAACTGAATGACCAAGAAGGGCAGAGAAGTCTGCGGAACATACCCAGTGATGCGCTGTAAACAGTGACTAGGAGCTGATGGATTAAAGGTTATACAGTGTTGCATCTGGAAATAAATAAAAGTAGGACATACATAAACACAGTTTAAAGGAGATTATGCAGGTTTCTTCAGTGGCAGAGCCACAAGCAGTATGTACAAGCGGTGGTACCTGAATAAGTTATTTCATTCAGTTCCAGCTTTCCTATTCCTGGTAGTGTTACACATCACCAGGGATCGAATACATACACAGGTAGAGTGAAAAGGATGGCGCACTCCTATCTTCCAGACTCTGGGCAAGTGTCAGCATTATCCTCTATAATGTGCAAAGGTAAATCACCCTCCTCTTACCTAATAACATGGCAATGTTCAGGGGTGATGTTTCATCCAAGGGCTGCGCAGTCAAGAGAAACATATGGTGCAACAGACCTCAGTTAAGATAAGCATCATTTCTGAAGGCAAGATGAACACCTCCATGGAACAGGCATCCTCGGATCCACAGTGCAGTTGCCCCATTCCTTATGATTCCTGAATGTATCCAACTCTTTTTCGAGAAGGGCTAGCTGAATGCCCTCCAAAGACATGGTAGACTTTGCCAAGTATGCTGCAAGCCTTTTATTGCTCAAGTAGGCCTATGGGGCAACCCATATCACATGAATGTCTCATGTCTAAACCTGACATTCTACAAGCATTGTATTCAAACCTGACAATATACAAACTTATGGCTGTTTGGGGGGGGGGTTACATTTTGCATATACATTTTTCACTCTCTCATGGCACGCTAGACACGTCTATCAGGAAAGGCTAAAGAGATGCTGATAAAAAAAAAAATCCTGCCATTCCATTGAACCTCTTATTGCAAAAAGTCTGGGCAAAGCCTAAAATAATTGGGGTGGGTGGGGGTGGCAGCAAAAACAGGGACAGCTTTTCAACATTGTTCTTATTAATTGCTATAACAGATGCGTGTTAGCATGCATTTTCTGAAAGATATGAAGCTCATAGCTTCTCAACCTCTTAGCACAAGAAATCTGGACAAAGACAAAAATAGGGACAAATTTTAAATATCACTCTTATAAACTGGTGAAGTTGCTAGAATAAAAGGTTTTGTGTTATCATGCATTTCCCAAAGGTTATGAAGTCTGAAACAAAAATGCCCGTCATTTCGTGAACTCATTTGTCACTGATTTTCCAAAAAATCATGAAAACCACAAATTTTATGACAAACAGAACAAAAATACTAGGCAAAAATCTGGACAGTTGAGAGGCATGATGAAGTCTGAAATTCAAATGTAATTCGTTGAGTGACTAACCCTCAGTGGTTTGCAAGAAAAACACAAATTTTATCAGGAACAGACCAAAGACATGAGGCAAAAATCTGGACAGTTCTGAGGTATGAAACCCTCTCAAGAAGGTAATTGCTAACAAAAAACAGCAGTTTACAGTAACAGAGATACAATAAGGTCCTAGCACGGTACTTATATGCAGTCTTCTGAGCCATGGCCTAGCCCATAAGATTGATCATACACCACCCTTTTGCATACATGTACACATCAAGAAAAAATAAGGACCATGCAAAGTGCTGACAAAGGGGAAAAGTGTTCAGCTCAAAGTCTGGACAAATCTTGGCCTTTACCATGTAGCAGTCTCTCTAAAGTCATGACCTGCAACACTGAACCATAAGATGAACCTCATATTACACTGAGACAATAGTCACATTGAATTCCACAAAAAAGTTCAGAAATTAAACACTTGATATCTTCTGAAGCCTGGAGGGGAGCAAATAAGACTGACAGCTTCTTCACAGAATAAGAGTAATGATGCAGGCATCTCCTCATATGCTGGCATGACACTAGCCAAGGTAGGGCTATGCTTGCAGTGGACACTGAACAGAAGCTTTGTCTGCTTTTAGCAGTTTTGTGGATAAGAAATACTACAGAGGTGATCTGTATGTTTAATATCAGCCATCTTTGCCAGTGTAAATGGAAGAAATGGCATGTTTACATCACTTGTCTGGACATATCCCCCCACCTAGCTGCCAACTTTATTCCTGATTTCAGATGCATATTCCAATAATTGGGTATGCTTTATAAATGAAAAAAAAGCAAGGAAGGTTGCTGACTGAGAATATTTCTGCTTTACTGGAGAAGACCTGCAATCAGCTTGGTCCAAATATCTGTCGGAGAGATGATGTCATTATTAAAATACCAAATGACTTATGTCTGTAGTGATTCTTCTGATCCTCCATTAAAAGACAAATGTAGCCATTTTGTGAAGTGCAGCCTACTTGACAGCACTACTATGTAAATACTTCACATACCCTCTAGGCAATCTGTTTCACAGTTATGCTGGCTCATATTTATGATCTATATGGTGCCTTAAATTGGGTGAACATTTTGCATTTTCTATCAAGACAATGAACTCTGCAAGTAAAAAAAAAAGAAAAAAGAAAAGACCATGATATCCCTTTATAAAGGGCTTGTCAGCTCAGGGGAACTCTGGCTGCCAAAGTGAAATAGGAAGAAAATCTTTAAGGGTCAAATTAGAAGGAACACTTCTTGATTATAGAGTTGTGAATTCCTCCACTATCAGCTACTAAACTTATTTATTAAAATATGGTAGCTACTTCCTTTTTTGTACAAATAAAAGCCCTGTCAATTAATACAAATAGATGCACATAATTGTTGCAACACTGTATTAATTACTTGGAGAGCAGGATGGCTGATGCTATGAGCATTTCATTATATTCTAAATGAGAAAATAATGAATTCATACTTTGAATGTATATTGAATCTGTTTACCATGACAGATCTCTGGTCAATCACCGATTATAGGCTAAGACCATGTTGGTGTGTCTATTTTGGGGGAGCTCATCATAAGAGGGAGGGTGGACTTTCCTTTTCCGACACCAATGTCTTTCCCATTTTGCAACCAATTTGTTTGCTTCTTTCAGCTTTTCCCAGTTAGGGGTCGCCACAGCGGAACTCCGGTCCGCTAATGATTGGCAGTAGATTTGACATGCTGGCTTGCCGGGCCTAATGCACAACCTTCAACGAAGGAACGCCCATTCACGCATGTCGCCACACAGAAGAAGCTCTAACTGAGAATCGAACGGGCAACGTCTAACTGTGAGGCGACAACGCTACCACAGCACAGTAATACTTCAAAAAAAATGCTCATCTGTAAACATCTGCTCACCAAACAGATTTCACTTTCCTCAGCATTCCATATCACTTTCTAGCAGTAATCTAGATTAATACCTCCAAAAAGTTCAGCCCTTTCACTTATCAGATAAACAGTGTGCTTATAAGAGTACAATACAACAAATGGAAAGAGCAGCATAAAAATTCAGCTTTTAATATGTTCTCATATCAGTCTAGCTTACTGTAATCTGGGGATGGGGTGGGGCTCTAAAGTGGTTTCCTGTGCAATATCTGTAACACTCCACCAGACTTCTGCCAATACATGTTTAACTGTAATGAGTGCACTCTCTACAAATGCATTTCTAGAGTTACAATTGGTCACTGTGACAAAGTGCAAAACATACCTGTAAGGTTTGCCTTTATTTGTTCTGCAGAAGGCCTTGGATACAGATCCTGAAGCTCACCTCCATCTGTTGCATACTGTATGTTATAACTGGTGATTTTGGTGCGAGGTGGTTGCCATCCAAAATGGACAGATGATGGTGTTGTACTGATAATGTGAAAATTTGATGGTGAATCAATTTCTGAAGAAAAAATAAACAAAAACAACATGATCTCTCTGTTTTTGCCTTTTCTCTTCCAGACCTATGACCATGTTTTTTTACTTTTCTAGCTATATTAAATCCCCACTCATTTTAAAAACACATTGCTTATTTAATTTCACAACTTCAAGTGTAAGAAAATCAGGAGAAGGCTGTGAAGTGCCATTGCTCCATGTCAAGGGTAAATATGGAGTCAACGACAAAACTGCGCAAGTACTGCCCAGAATATTCAGGGAAAGGATAGATATGGAGTCACAACAACAAAAAATACACAAGTATGCCCAGTTTAATACAGTAACAAAATTACACTTCCAAAACCTGACACTACACTTGGTCTGGGGGGATTAATGCAGTCCAGTACTGCCTTCCTTCAAATCAACCACTACACTGGGGTCCCATCTACGTGAAATGGTGATATAAAGGATCCCAGGCCACCTATTGAAAAGAGAGTGGGCTTTTTATTTAAAATTCATAAACTTAATATGTAAAAAAAAAATCAATTACAATTAAACTTCAGAACCATGAATGGGGAAGGAAATTAAAATACATCTCAGAGACAAAAAAATTCTAACAATACTATTTTCTCCCCACTCTACTTCAACCAGATGTTTAAATTTCTTTCTGAATCTTGAACAAATGACATTTTTGCAGCTATACTCCACACTTACTTATCCAGTTTTTCTGCAATACACATCAGCATATCTTTCACATGGCTACTACAGAATCCATATACAGTTTCCAGTTTTCTTCACTTCTCAAATCTGTTCGAGCTTTTCCAGCAACTTGCAATGAGTAGTTTCCATTACTTGTATCCTTCATTAAAGCCATAAAAGGTACTTTTGTTATAACAGTGAAAAATTCTGTACATAATATCCTTATAATTTTTATTTTTCTAAATTTTTAGATGCAAAGCCAAAATTCATCGCTCAGAGTGAGACTGTCCTCACCTCTGGTGAGAAAGGTAATCAATGATCCACCGAAAGTCCCAACTAGTGCAGTGTTACAACATGGTCTAAGGTTTGCCACTCACTACAGGCTGCACTGCCCAAATAAAACAGCACAAGCCATTCGCTGCAGTCACTTAGCTTTACAAAAAGACCAATCTTTGCACATGCTCTTTTACCAAGTGTATTCTCTGCTCTTACACGCACTCTCCTCTCCTGCTCAGCTACCCAATCTAATTTAATCCAGAACTACTGCAAAATAAAGTCACAGAATCCCACATCCCACTCAGACATGTACTGATACACAACTGGAACAATAAGTGCTTACAGACAAGGAAAAGCACAACTCCTATTAAGGCACAAGTGCTACAGAACAGCTGTTATGTTTAAGGCAAATGCCAAGTGACAAACCCAACAAAAAAAGTTGTCTGATCTTGTTCTCAGTCAACTTGAAATATTAGTATAGTGGATGCAAAGACAAATTACCCTCTCAAACTACTGAGTCAAACTAACAAAGGTATTTCAAGATGGATGTGTTTTTTTTTTTTTTTGTGTGTGTGGGGGGGGGGGGGCAAGAAAGACCAAGGTATGGGAGTCAAAATCATCTGTCTGTCAAAAACATAAAACACTACAGAAGGCTTCAAATAAGACAAAGTTTGAAAAATGTGGAAACTGCACTAATATGGCAACAAAAAGGCAAAATAGATTAACAGGCGAAGAAAAGTGGCATTAATAAGCCAATCAGAATTGCTGAAGAAGGAATTTAAGACAGCAACAAAATAAAACCTGTAAACACTTGAAAATCTACTGCAATACTGTTTTCCATAATTTGTCTACATTGGTATTAACATGCAAAGTAATTTAAATCCCATCTACTCTGGCAGAAAAACATTCCCAAACTCTAAGGCTGAACGTCCGCTTTTACCATTAAGAGTTCACAACTGAGAAATTCTGGGGAAAAATCCTTCCCAAGTTTCTGCCTACCAGGAAAACCTGCAAGAAAAGCAGCAGTAGCACAAAAATATTACAGGACAGCAGAGAGAAAAACATAACCCAAGCTTGCAAATCAAGAAAATATTAAGCCTCTGAGGGGTCATACAGAAGGTTTATCCTTTAAGTTTGGCTTTTAAAAAACTTCATAACCTCAGAGTTGGACAAGCACATCCATGAAGACATATGGATGCAGTGACAAAAGTGGATGTGTTAGTTGTAGTAACCAGTTTGCTTCCTGGTCACCGAGCACCCTTCTGCAAATCAATAAAAAAATGGCACCCCACTTCTAACACAATATACTGCACACCTGCATGACCTAGGAGCACAGGTGTTACTGAACTATCAAAAATAATCATCTTGGAGATCAACTGATACAGCTTAAAACTCCTATCACCTACCCTTCATGATTGGTACTCTATGATTTGAGATGAAAATCAATGGATAAGACAGTGCAAGGTGGAATGAGCTAGAGGACCGCTGAAGACAGCTCAGATGCCTCAGTCCTGAAAAACAACAAACAGAAAAAGTCCTACTTCCACAGCCTGAGTAATGCTCAAAAAAATGGGAGAACTCCAGGGTAATGGGCACAGCACTAATTTCTGTAACAAGACAAAGCAAGCATTAGAAGCATCTATGACCAGTATAAATATGGAGTGTAAAAAAATATCTCTATCCTTCCAGTCCTTTAAAAACATTCAGAAATACCTCCTAGCCAAAATAAACCTCTGTTCTTGCTGGACTCCATGAAAAAATCATATTCCTGTTCATACCTTAAACCTCCTTACTCGGCCTTTTTCACTCGCTTCCTAACATCAATTAATTTCTCTCCCCTGACACTATCTAAATAGGCCATAACTATGTTTTTCTACCATTTCATATTGCAATTCCTGTATTATACCTCAAGAGCTTTAGTAAGAACTCAGACAAGGCATGGAGTATCAGACATTTGTTTAGCTGTTGCACTGTAATTGACCATAGACTGGGACAAAAAACCTTATTAGATTTAACTCCCAACAGTTTGGCTTTGTGAAATGCAGATCCTATACAATTAATCAAGTAAATCACATCAAAAGGGCTTCTGAGATTGTAGATGGTGGCTATGCAGTGCTCATGGCATTCCTTGACCTGGCCATACAAAAGCTAAATGATTTAAAAACAATCAAGGCATATATTGCAAGCGGTAATAAGCAAGTTGGATAGCAAAGTGGTTGACAGACATAACACACACAGTTCAAGTTGCAGGTGCTTCAGCAGAAACTATGAAAATGACCAGCAGTGTTCCTCAGGCGGCGATGATATACTTAAGGGCCTCATCAGATGCGCAGTAGCAAGCCCCACCCAAAACCCACGCCCGTGATATGTCATTCATGAATATATATTCCCTCTGAATGTACAACAAAATGTAAAAGAAAAATACTTTCACATGGGGAGTCCTTACAAGTACAATATCACCAAAAAATGATTACATCTGTGCTTATTCTGAATACAGTTATTTTATAGCACACTGTGCACCACGTTGTGACCCCAAGGAGGAAGCTTTAGGTAAGACTGTGGTACTTTCTTTATACGGTCTTATGTCCACTTCTTTTATTACTGGTTATTTCAGCTTACACACACACACATTCGTACCACATTTTTTTTTCTTTTTAGACCGTTGTATATATATATATATATATATATATATATATATATATATATATATATATATATATATATATATATATATATATATATATATAAAGGTAAATGTAATAGATAACACTTTTGAAAACGTAGCATGAAGTCTGGCTTACTTATAATAGTGATTAATACAGCTATACTTGTAAAAGTCACCGAGTATTGATGTTTTATAAAACTTCCTGAATTAGTTCTGTTTGACACCGCACAGTGAAATTGTTTTGAAAATAGGACCATCACAGGCCAGTTTTTTGTAATTTACAGACTATTGCACAGCCCGGGTCCACTGCATCTGTCACTCAATTTGAGACACGTCCACTTCTGCGCGCAACAAACTGGTGAGGCCCTCAAGTACAATATCGCCCCTCAGGCTCAGTATTAGAAATTCTCCCTTTTGGCATTTAACTCTCAAATCTCCAGGCAGGGAGCCAAAAACCCTTACTTACAAAGTTTACAGAAGAACTAGGAAGTTGTCATCAATTCACCTTACAATTTACAAACCCTCCAGAGAACTCTCCCTAGTAAACTTTTGGTACATTAAAATGGGCTTGCAGTAAATGCTAAAAGGTGTAGTATCGTCACTTTTGTTTAAGATAACCCCTCCCATAATACCATCTAGGGCAACACACCTCTATAAAGAGAGTATGTAGTTAGGTACATAGGTACTTGGGTTGATAGCTTCCCTCTTCAGACCAGTGCATAACAGTTGGCAGGACATCTTTTTATTTAGCTCAGCTAAATGCCAAAGAACTATCAGTGAGGTCTAAAAAAGTAATCACTCCCTTTTACTATTGATAAAGCCAATTAGATTAGTCAATTTTGGGATATACCTCACTAAACATTAACCATTTGCAAAGACTTCAAAGGTTCTCAACAACTAAGGTCACAGGTCTAAAGTCCATGAGCTACCAAGATATGTTAGAAGCCCGTATATCCCCTTATTCAGTGTTTTAGTTAAAACTGACCACAAATCAGTCACCTTCAAACTGACACTAACACCAGAACTCACAAAGGGTGAAATCAGGCTAAAAAGTTTCATCAAGGCAAACTATTTTCTCCTAGGTGAAGTCATAAATGCATTCCAAGCCCCATCCCAAGCTGAAAATGGTAACTATGCCAAAACTTACACTAAAGCCCTGTACAAGCACTTGCGTAAGTGTATAAACTTGACTGTACCAGACAGAATCAAAGCCAGACCCCAAAGTAAAATCGAGCTGCCATACTGGACTTCCAGCATCAAGAAACTCTACAATAAATGCAAAGAAATGCTGTCCAAGAAAACAAAGTCAAGGACCCAGTCATGGAAAAGCACCCTCCTCAGCATTAACAAGCAAATAAGACTTGTCAAAACCTCAAAGAGCTCCTTTGACAGAAACCTAGCAAGTACTGCCAAGGATAACTATACAGCCTTTTACAGCTATGTACGTAACCTAAAGGGTAGGACCCAAACATGTGCAGAACAGGTGGCCAACAGTATTACACACAAGTAAACTGATAAAAAATATAAAATTAACAAGGAATAAAGTTCTATGGCAAAGTAGAAACCAGTCCAAACACAAGCAGAAACTAGTAATCCACAGTAATCCAAATAATTTAATGAAGCGCTTTTCATTATGGTAAATACAATAACGTCTACAGATAACATTAAATTCAAGAATCCACATTTAAATTACATGTTCAAATACCATGTGACAACAATAAATCAACCATCAGAGTGGGTATTCACCAATACTATGCAATTAAGTTTCCTACTACATAGGATTAAAGAGATACTGTGAATAAAAAAAATGTTTCATCATATACTTCAATGTTAAAAACCATGTAAAGTAAATTATAACATAATTGCATGCTGACACAATTACTAACATTATTTAAACTACAATTCCAGGAATAAAAATACACCAACATATACCTATAGTTCTAACAAACATTATTTTATAATAATTATATATTTTACCTGTTTAAATTTTTAAGTTTTAACAGGCACAAAATATTGTATGCTTCATTTAGTCCTGGGTTATGAAATGCATTTCAAGTTAACTGCCAATATAACTCCAGCTCTTCTAAATGCAATGTTGTAGGGCCACCTCTTACATCCATTTGTATTTGATCAATTGCTTTAAAAGTAAATGTGTGTCCTCCAGTCATTTGAGAATGTCTTGCCAGGGCATTGTCTATTTTGTTCCTATCAATGGCATACACATGTTCGTATATTCTGTCACGCAATCTACATTCGGTTTTATCTACGTAGAATGCTGTGCAGAATTTACACGTAGCTATATACACTACACATCTAGAATTACATGTCAACTTAAAATTGAGTTATTTCTTATCATTAATGGTAAATGCCCTTCCTGAATCAATCAGTCCACAAAATCTATACATACCACAAGGTGACATACCAGCTTTCCTATTTAACCACTTAAGTGTTTACTGTTCAACATATCCTTAAGATTACATCCTCTTCTAAACACAATTTTAGGTGAAGAGCCCAATTTTCCTAAGAATTTATGGTTGACTATTAATTCCCAATTTTTGTATATAATATGGGAAACTGATGAACTATCCCAATTAAAGGTAGTGATAAAACTGGACTTATAACTGAGTGAGGTGCTCATTTGAGACAATGTTATGTTTTGTACAGACAGTATATTCATTGTATTAATAGATATATCCAGAACATTCAAAACACAACCCCCTTTATGTAAAATAAGGGAAATCACTCTGTTTTTTCTTTTATATTGCACTTCCTCCACTAAATCATTGATTAAATCAATCAGATAGCCTTGTTTCTGAAACATATTACTTAAAAATGTACATTCAGTAATAAAATCAGGCTCAAGGGATACTATTCTCGCTGCTCTTATTAGCTGTCCCTTAACAATAGAGCGCTTCTATGAAAAAAGATGAGCGCTAGAGAAGTGCAAAAAAGAATTGCAATAGGTCTTTTTTCTAAAAATATTAGAAATAAGTTTAGAGTTAACTACATCTTTAGTTAACTTAATATCTAAATAGTCAGTTGAATCAGTGCTGTAGTTAAAGGTAAACTCCAGAAATTCTGTTGTGCTATTTAAATAGTCAACAAAGGCACTTGCTTGTCCAAAGTCTCCACGGAAAACAATGAATATGTCATCCAAAAAAGGGGTGTAATGGTCTATGTTCACCATGTGTAAAGGATTAAAGATAAACTCTCTTTCCCAGTAATAATGAACGCAACAAAAATAAACTTAGAAATAAAATTCAAGGCAACTGTAGTGACGATGTGACCTTTTAATAATAACTGGTAACGACACTTAATGAAATAATAAAACAGCAGCAATACATGAAACAAAATTATAATCTGTATGTATTTATTTAATTATTTCGTAAAATTGTATAATACTTATTTTTTACTATGTTGGTGTTATATATTTTATACATTACATATTATATACATATTATAGGGTAATTTTATATGTACATAATATGTACATAATATATACATATATTTTTTAGAAGTTAGGAGGCGTTGATTTTAAATAAGATATATTAATCAAATGAATGACTTGATGACAAGCCTAAGGCTGAGTGGACAATTTTTAATTAGAACACTATATTAAGGAAGTGTATTCACAATGGAAGTTACTCTGATGAAACCCACAGATTGGATGGGTGAAAGCGCTTAGTGTGTACTAGATTATAATTTTGTTTCGTGTATTGCTGTTTTATTATTTCGTTAAGTGTCATTACCAGTTATTATTAAAAGGTCACATCATCACTACAGTTGCCTTGAATTTTATTTCTCTCCCAGTAAGCTAAAACCAACTTTGCCAAACTGGCATCACATGGCCAACCCATAGCTACACCCATATTTTGTAAACGTAATATAGCTATTGGTAAGAATAATGTCAAGCAATTCTTCTATTAATCTAATTTCTTGTTCCGGTGCCCCTTTAGATTTCAACATTAAACTCGCACTCTCCTCATGTGGAATAGAAGTGTAGAGATCCTTGACATCAATTGTTAAAAAGTTGTTGTTTTTGCTGAATTCTAAATCATTCATGTTACCTAGAAATGTCCAAGAATCTTTACATACTTGCGGCTTGGACTTAAGGTACTTTTGTAATATAGTGTCAACAACCTTCGCACTAGGGTAAGTGATTGACCCTCTACTATCAATAAGAGGTCTCAATGGCGGGTTTTGGACATTTTTATGAACATTAGGTATACCGAACATAGCCAAAACCTTTGGGAAGGACACCATTATATAGTTGTATGTATTTATATCTATTTTAGCCTCAATAAACAAGTCATTAAGGTAACCCTTAATACGATTTTGAGCTATATTCAGCTCATTAAGGGAAACCTTAACATAAGCATCACTGTCTAATAATGACTTCATTCTATTATTGTAATCAACTTGATCAAAAATGGCTAAACCTCCACCATTGTTCAGTTTTAATCACTCTAACATTCAATCATCTCAAATCATGGAATGCTGACATTTCATCATAAGTCACATTTTTCTTAACAAACCTACCATTAAATTGTAATATATGCCTTAAATCTAATTCACATATATTTTCAAAGATGTTCAGTACATGGTTGAGTGAAGGGTTATACACACTAGGAATAATGAACTTGTTGTCTAACTCATTTGAAGTACCTAATAGTACAGTCAAATTAAGTTTTCTAACAAAGCATTTCAGATCCATAATAGTCCTAGCTAGGTTGACATGCCTACTAGGAACAAATGTATTACCTTTAGATAATAACTCCACTACTGCTGGGTCAACCACAATCCGTGATCAATTAAAAACATTGAAATCACCAGCAGAATTAGTTAAAACATTAAAAGTCAAATTTAAATTGTCTGTTAATGTTTCCATTTGTTGCGTTGTCTGTTCCTTGATTTCTGGAACTTTTTCTGTTTCAAAACATTCCCCATTTGATTGCCATTGTGAAAATTTTGATTATTATAATTATTACTAGGTCTAGTGTTAGCATTGTTGTTCAAATTGCGAATATGTTCGCTACGTCTTGGCATGTCAGTATTATCAAAAGCTTGGTCATTAGACACATGAGACAAACTCATTGTTAGAATCATTATGAACTTCAGGCCCATGTCCATTTGATGACCATACTTGTGACGGCGATGGCCGAGTATAAGCTGTGACGTCATCATATGCTGACTTGTCCCATTTTAATTTTTTGATTTTATTACTTTTAAGTCTCTCAGTAAGCTGGTCGATGCTAGAAAAAATTCTAGCATAATCAAATTTACATCTAGCAAACTCGCAATCACTTGTGATCTCGTTGTCCAACACTGAAACCTCAGCTGTTAAAGTCTCAATGAAAGCCGAATAATGTTTGACCATAATGTTCATTAAATCAAACCCTTGTTTGTCAAAAAACTTGATAAGCTCTAAATGGAAGTCAGAGCAGGAATAAGACCTGTAGGGTATTGAAATGAAAGCAAACCTTTAGGAAAGTACAGTTTTGTACCTACCATAAATGTAGATGTTCGAGTGTTCACACTGCTGCAGTCATCACACTTGGGTTATCTGCAGTCAGGCAGTCAAGCAGTCGGCCCGAGTTCCAAAGTCTTGGTCCAGCGTCTGTTGCTGTCGCTTCTTCCCTGATGTCAGTGCGACAGGGGTATATAAAAGAGGCAGCCAACGCCATTTTCTTCAGTTTTTCTTGCCCCAGATGTCAGGTGCCCCCAAATAGGAAGGCAATACATAATCCTAAGTAAATTACATAAGTAGAAAACAATAGCTACAGCTGTAAGCAAATACACCATGTAGAAATACATCATAGAGATTGTATAAACAGGGAGCTATAGATAAAACCCAGGTAAAAAGAGGGGAAGGTGGGAGTGTAAAGTACAGTTTTGTACCTACCATAAATGTAGATGTTCGAGTGCCAATACAGCTGCAGTAATCACAGATGGGTTCTCTGCCGTCAGGCGGGTCCTCGGTCGGCCAAATTCCAAAGTCTAGGTCGGTTGTCGCCACCCTCTTTCCTGACGTCAGTGCAACAGGGGTATACAAGACACAGCCGACACCATATTCTTCAGTCTTTCTTGCCCCAGATGTCAGGTGCCCCCAGAAGGAAGGCAATACATAAATTATATAGATATATATATATATATAGATATATTCAAGCAATGCAATGTAATGTAATCAAAAAACAGTAGTTGCAAGCAAATACACCATAGGAGGATAACCCAAATTAGGTAGTATGAGGAGGTGTTAGCCACTAGTCCTTTACCAAGAGGGGAAGGAGGGAGGGAAAAGTACAGTTTTGTACCTACCATAAATGTAGATGTCCGATAGGAATGCATCTGCAGTCCTTACAAATGGGTTGTCCTGTCGTCAGGCAGCCCTTCGGTCGGCCGGATTCCAAAGTCTGGGTCTGGCCTCGGCTGGTGTCGCACTTCACCCGACGTCATTGCTGCAGTTATTCGGGTATAAATTTCTCAGCCGACGCCATTTTCCTCAGTGTTTCTTGCCCCAGATGCCAGGTGCCCTCTAGAAGGCTAAATTTGGATAAATGCCAATGATTCCAAATAGTAGAGAGCAAACACAAAATAAGCATGTATGTACATATATACAAACAAATACACCATAATAGATTCCCCCAGCTAGCTATGAGATGGGCAAATACCCTAGGAGTACCACAGAGGGGAAGGAGGGTGGGGAATCCTGACTGCAGATGCATTCCTATCAGACATCTACATTTATGGTAGGTACAAAACTGTACTATGTCCTTCAAGGATGCATCTGCAGTCCTTACAAATGGGTAGAATACCATAGCCAAACTGGGGGAGGAGGAAAGAATAAAATGATGGTGTAGTTAAGATCCCTTGCAAAACAGCAGTGGCAAAACCTGCTCGGGATCTAGAGTATAAAGGTAAATTATAATCCTTGGCAAATGTATGCACGGAGCTCCAAGTAGCAGCCTCTAAAATGTCTTTGGTAGCCACTCCTCGTAGAAAAGCTGTGGTAGTGGCTGTAGCTCTTGTGGAGTGAGGCCTGATGTTTTCTGGAGTTTTCTTTCCATGGTAAGAGTAACAAAATCTAATGCAATTTCCTATCCACTTAGAGATTGTCTGTTTTGAAATTGCTTTTCCTTCCATTCCTGTTGCATATGCTACCAGTAGCTGGTCAGTTTTTCTATTGCCCTTGGTCCTGTCCAGGTAGTAGCGTAATTGTCTATGTACATCCAAGGTATGCAACAGTCTTTCTCCCCTGTTCTGTGGATTGGGGAAGAATGTAGGTAGGTGGATAGCCTGATTTAAAGATACTCTGGAGACCACCTTAGGCATAAAAGTAGGATTTGTTCTCATGGACACACTATCTTGATGGAAGATCAGAAAGGGCTGTACTGCCATTAATGCCTGTAGCTCAGATACCCTTCTTGCTGAAGTGATTGCCAGCAGGAAAGCAGTTTTCCATGATAAGTATTGTAATTGTGCTGTTGCTGCTGGTTCGAAAGGAGGTAGTGTCAATTTTTCTAGCACAAAGTTCAAGTCCCATGCAGGTAATGGTGGCTTCCTAGGTGGTTTTACATTTTTAATTCCTCTCAGAAACTGCCTGAGCAGAGGATGTGAGAAGACTGGAGGATCCAAGTCGTATTCTGCTGAAATAGCTGATGCATGAATCTTAATGGAAGAATAGGACAGGCCTTTGTGGAAGAGCTCTGCCAAGTATTCCAGGATGTTGGCTATGTTTGCGAGTGACACATCTTCTCCTTTTGTAGTACTCCAAATGATATATCTTTTCCATTTTGCTGAATAATTTTTCCTTGTTGAGGGTCTGCGAGCTTCCAAGATAATGTCTTTAACCCTTTGGGATAAATTTGGGTTAATTTGTCTTATGCAATGTTCCAGGCAGTCAGCTGCAGAGTTTTCAGGTTTGGATGCAGGGTGTTGAAGTTGTTCTGAGATAACAGCAAGGGAACTAGAGGTAGGGGCCATATTTGTTCCCGAGACATGCTCCTCAGTAATGGGTACCAATGTTGTCTTGGCCAGTCTGGAGCTATCAGAATGATCCTTGGACAGTCCTCTTTGATCTTCAATAGCACCTTGTGCATCAAAGGAAGTGGAGGGAATGCATATGCTGTCAGGTTTTTCCAACTGAAAGATAGGGAGTCCACCTTCCAAGCAAGTGGGTGGTACGTTCTGGTGCAGAATTTCTTTAGTTGGTGATTGCGTGGGGATGCAAATAAGTCTATGTCTGGGAGTCCCCATTTTCTTGTAATGGTTTTGAAGATGTCCGGATGCAGCATCCATTCATGGGCATCCGTGGTAGTCCTGCTTAATATGTCTGCTAGAATGTTTTCTTTTCCTGGTACAAAAATTGCTTGTAACTGAATGTTGTAACTCAGGGCCACATTCCAGAGGTCCAGTGCCATCCGGCATAGAGGGTACGAATGTGTGCCTCCCTGCTTGTTGATGTACCACATAACTGTGGTGTTGTCTGTCCTTATCATCAATTGACCCTGTCGAAGAAATGGTCTGAATGTCTGAATTGCCAGTTTTACTGCCAGCATTTCCTTTAGGTTTATGTGTAGGTGCAGCTGGTCTTGAGTCCATAAACCTTGTATGCACTTGTCCAGCATGTGGGCCCCCCAACCGAGGTCTGAGGCATCCGTTGTGATGGTTTGGCTTGGTTGAGTGCTGTGGAAGGGCAATCCTTTGTTTGATTGACAGGCCTGAGCCCACCATTGGAATTCTTGCTTCAGGCATGGTATTATTGGAAATTGGGTTTCTAGGCTGTGCTTGTGTTGAGACCATAAATTCCTTAGGTACCACTGTAACTTTCTCATATGCAGTCTGGCATGTGGGACCAATATTATGCAGGATGCCATGAAGCCCAAGGCTTGCAGGACTTTTCTTGCTGTTAGATGGTTCTGCTTTGTTAATGCCAAGAAGTAGAGAGGGAGTTGCTCCTGTTTTTCTACTGTTAGGAATGCCATTTGTTTCGATGTGTCCAGCTCCGCACCCAAAAAGGTTTTCCTTTGGGATGGTTTCAGCCTTGACTTTTTTATATTGACTGTATATCCCAGGGCTTGTAGTAGGTAAATGACCCTTTTCAAGTCTTCTGCTAGCTTGTTTTTGTTGTCCGCTTGTATCAGGCAGTCGTCCAGGTAAGGGTAGATTTGGATTCCCTGAAGCCTGCAATGAGCAATTACTGATGCCAGGCATTTCGTGAACACTCTGGGCGCAGTAGATAAGCCAAAGGGCAATGCTGAGAATTGATAATGCTCTGATCCTGCAAGAAATCTGAGGTATCTTCTGCAATTTGGTCGTATGGGGACGTGCAGGTATGCCTCCTTGAGATCTAGAGTTACCAGCCAAGACTCCTTGCCCAGCATGGGAAGAAGCTGCTGTAGGGTCAGCATTTTGAATTTTGGAACAATGAGGAATGTGTTTAAAGCGGACAGGTCGAGAATAGGTCTCCATTTGCTTTCTTTTCTTGGTACCAGGAAGAGTCTGGAGTAAAATCCCTTTCCTTGCTCCATAAATGGTACCTTTTCCACAGCTCTCATCTGTAATAATGGAGTTATTTGTTTTAGAGTTTCTGCCTTTTGATTTGGAGGTAGGTTTGGCATTCCTCTCTTCCCTGGTAGAGTATGGAAGTGAAACCTGTAACCTTGGTCTATTGTCTGCAAAATCCACTTGTCTCTTGTGATGTAATGCCAGTTTTTTGAAAATAAAGCTAGCTTCCCGCCTAAGGGTGCTTGTAGTTGTTCCCTGGTAGGCGGTGCCAGAGCCAAGTCACTGTGATTGTCCTGTAGTAGTGGTGGTGGCTCTGTCTGTGGCTGTACCTCGCTGGTTGTTACCCTGCCATTGGCGTCCCCTGTAGGCACCCCTGGATTGGCTTCTGCCTCTTGAACGCCTATTCCTGCCTCTCTGAGCTCTGGAGGAGTCTGGAAAGGACCAATTCTTTGAGGGCCAATTCCTGCTAAACCTTGGAGGTAGGACCTGTAAGAAATCTTTCACTGTTTGGACCGATTTTGCCTTCTCTTCCATCTTCTTCAGCACCTGTTGTGCAGGAGAGCCAAACAAATTGATCTTGTCCATGGGAGCATCTAATAGTTTTGATTTGACATGGTCTGGTAAGGCCTGCTCTTTTAACATGCATGCCTTCTGATAACTGTGCCAGTCATGGCTGATGTAAAGGAAGCCTCCAGTGCATCATAGCCGCATTTTAAAGAATGGTTACTGACTTGCTGAATGTTATGTACCATTTCCTGAACAGATTTTTTGTCTAAAGGTTCATCTGAGGACAGCTTTTTGGTTAACTGGTCTAGCATAAATTCTTGATACTGGATCATGTGAAATTGACAGTTCAAGGCCCTAGCTGAAAGAGTAGCAGAAGTGTAAACTTTTTTACCCCATCTCTCTAAGGACCTGGATTCCCTTTCAGAGGGGAGGGGGTTTTTGGCAGAGGTAGCTGCTACAGCCTTAGGTCCCTGGGAGATAGTCTCAGGATCTGCAAAAGGAGCCTTATACAAATGGTAATGCGTGTCCGGGACCCTGTAGTCCAGAGGGGCTTAGCAGGGGCCAGAGGTAGTGAATCAGGAGCAGTACAAGCATCATTAAATGCATCATCTACAACAGAAAGAACTGGAGGTATGGCAAAAGGCCTATGTTGTGGTAAATGTAAAAAGGTTCTAAGTCTTTTTCTGGAGTCTGAAAAATCCTGGCCCTGCCACTGAAATTGTTCCCTCATAGCATGCAAGGTTTCCCCAAAGGAAAATTCCTCAGGCGGAGAGGCAGAAGGGATGGACTCCTCAGCATCAGAGTCTTCATAAGGGGAGAAAGGAGCCTCTGGAGGGTCTGTATTATCTGAATCATCAGAGGAATCATCTGTGGAAACTGGTTCAGGGGGCTCTGCTCTAGGCCTCTTCTCTGGAGGTGGGTGAGAGGCCCTGTCTGGATGAGATTGGGATCCCCGGATTAAAGAAATGAGATCCTCTGCTAGACTAAGCATTTGTGAACTAGAGCTAGGCCTGTGAGAGGGGGTCTTAACAGGCACAGATTTAGTAGCTTTAGCTGCTTTAGCTCTGGCAAAGGCCTTAATGGACATGGCTGCAGGTGGCCTAGCAGCTCCACGTGCAGGGGTAGAAATATCCAAGGGAATAGTGTCAGATAATTCCTGAGAAACTGCAACAGCAGGTGGGATTTCAGAAGCCGATTCCACCAGGTTGGAAGAGGCCTCGGTAGAAGGTAAGTTTTCGGCTGAAGGAAGAACCGCTTCCTTGCGCTTTTTAGATATTTGCGAAGTCGGAGGACCCGACGGCATAATATAAGCAAAATCGGAGCCAAAAAACTCCTCAGCAAATTCCGACCGACGTCTAAGCGTCTGTCGGTTAAAAGAAGCACAGGCTAAACAAGCTGCTACGTCGTGGTCTGGGCCTAAACAAGGTAAGCAGTAAGAGTGGAAATCTTTATGAGGTATTTGTTTCCCACAAGTTAAACAGTTATTCACTTTTTCTGACATCGGCTGAGGCAAGAAAGAGTCCCCAACGGGGTACTTAGCTTTTTAGAAGTCTTCGGTAGTAGTAATCTCTGGATCTGACCGACCGGCACTTGCGAACAGCTTCTGCTTCGGGCGCCACGTGGCAAGAAAGACTCAGGAAAATGGCATCGGCTGATGCCTTTATACCCGAATAACTGCAGCAATGACGTCGGGTGAAGTGCGACACCAGCCGAGGCCAGACCCAAACTTTGGAATCCGGCCGACCGAAGGGCTGCCTGACGACAGGACAACCCATTTGTAAGGACTGCAGATGCATCCTTGAAGGACATCCTGTACTGCAGCTGTATTAGCACTCGAACATCTACATTTATGGTAGGTACAAAACTGTACTATGCTCATCATGCATACAGCTGCAGTAATCACAGATGGGTAGAATCCCAAAGGTACGCAGAGGGTGGTAGGCACTAGGTGGGACTGGGAGCAGCCAGAATGCCCTGCAGCACAGCAGTGGCAAAGCCTGCTCTAGTCTTGGAATATAAAGGCAGGTGGTAGTGTTTTGTGAAGGTATGCACAGAACTCAGAGTGGCTGCCTCCAAAATATCTTTGGTAGGAACTCCTCTGAGGAAGGCTGTAGAGGTAGCTGTGGCCCTGGTGGAGTGGATCTGATGCCTGTAGGGACAGATTTTCCATGATAGGAGTAACAAAACCGTATGCAGTGGCCTATCCATTTTAAAATTGTCTGTTTGGTAACTGGCTTCCCTTGAGCTCCTACAGCATAGGACACAAAAAGCTGTTCTGATTTCCTGAAAGGCTTTGTTCTGTCCAAGTAATAACATAGCTGTCTATGGATGTCTAAGGAGTGGAGCAGCCTTTCCCCTTTGTTTTGAGGATTGGGGTAAAAGGTAGGTAAGTGTATGGCTTGATTTAAAGCTACCCTGGATACCACTTTAGGCATAAATGACGGGTTGGTTCGAAGGGAATACCTTGTCCTGATGGAAGATGAGAAAAGGCTGCACAGCCATGAAGGCTTGTAGTTCTGAAACCCTACGAGTGGAGGTAATGGCCAGAAGGAAAGCTGTTTTCCAGGACAAATATTGCAAATCTGTTGAGGCAGCTGGTTCAAAGGGAGGCAATGTTAATTTTTCTAAAATGTAATTAAGATCCCAGGCTGGCACTGGTTGTTTCCTTGGTGATCTTATATTCTTAGCCCCTCTGAGGAACTGTCTTAAGAGTGGGTGAGAGAATAAGGGTGGATCCGTGTTGAATTCTGCAGAAATGGCTGAGGCATGGATTTTTATGGAGGAAAACGAAAGTCCACTGTTCAGCAGCTCAGCTAGATACTGTAGTACCTGAGGTAAATTCAGTTTTCTAGGGTCCTGGCCTTTTTTCTCATTCCAAGAGCAAAACCGTTTCCATTTTGCGGAGTAAGCCTTTCTAGTAGATGGCCTTCTGGCCTCCAAAATGAGATCCTGCACCTCTTTGGGGAGCAGGGTCTGTTGTGGTGTTAAGGAATTTTACATGCAGTGAGATTGTTTTCAGCTGACTGTGAAGAGTTTTGTAGCTGTGCTGAGTCAGCAGAAGAGGCATTAGAGGTAGGGGCCAGGGAGGAGTATGTGTTAGGCTCCTCAGGAGTGGGTACCAGTGTTGTCTTGGCCAGTCTGGAGCAATCAGTATCATCTTCGGTCTGTCTGCTCTTGCTTTCAAGAGCACCTTGGGCAGAAGAGGCAGAGGTGGGAAAGCGTAAACTGTCCATGCTGTCCAACTGAATGAAAGGGAGTCCACTCTCCAGGCCTTTGGGTGAAAGGTCCTTGAACAAAACTTTTCCAATTGATGATTCCTGTGGGAGGCGAAGAGATCTATGTCTGGCCACCCCCACACTTGGATTATCTTTGTAAACACTTGAGGATGCAACTTCCATTCGTGTGGATCTGTCATATTTCTGCTTATATTGTCTGCCAGCGTGTTTTCCAAACCTGGCAAGTACTGTGCTTGAAGTTCGATTTGCCATTCCAGAGCCAAGTTCCAAAGTGTCATGGCTAGTCTGCACAGGGGGTATGAATGTGTTCCTCCTTGTTTGTTTATGTACCACATTACTGTGGTGTTGTCTGTTCTTATCAATAATTGTCCTGGATGCAGGAGGTCCTTGAAAGCTGTAATTGCATTTATCACTGCTAGCATTTCTTTTTGATTGATGTGAAGGTGCTTTTCCTTTTGGGACCATTTGCCCTGAATGCACCTGTCTGTCATGTGCGCACCCCAGGCATAATCTGAGGCGTCTGTTGTGATGACTTGATTTGCTTGAGGCTTGCATAATGGGAGGCCTGTGTTTGTTTGACATGCTTGAGCCCACCATAGAAATTCCTTTTGCAAACATGGAATTATTGGTATTACTGTTTCCAAACTGTGGCTGTATTGAGACCATAGGTTTTTTAGGTTCCATTGAAGTTTCCTCATATGCAACTTTGCACATGGGATTAAAAGAATGCAAGATGCCATGAAGCCCAGAGCCTGCAGGATTTTCCTTGCAGTAAGCCTGGTACAATTTGCTAGTATTTTAAAGTACTGAGTTAGTTGCCCCTGTTTTTCTGGCGTAAGATAGGCCATCTGGGTGTTTGTGTCCAAGTTGGCACCCAGGAAAGTTATTTTCTGAGATGGTGTTAGCCTGGATTTCTCTTTGTTGATTGTGTAACCCAGAGAATTTAGTAACCATGTTGCATAAGCCAGATGATCCAGAAGTATGTGCTTGCTGTCCGCTTGGATCAGGCAGTCATCCAAGAAAGGGTAAATTTGTATCCCATGAAGTCTGCAGTAGGCAATTACTGATGCCAGGCATTTCGTGAATACTCTGGGTGCAGTAGATAAGCCTAAGGGCAATGCAGAGAATTGATAGTGGATTGAACCTGCAAGAAATCTGAGGTATCTTCTGCAGCTTTGTCTGATTGGGACATGCAGGTATGCCTCTTTGAGGTCCAATGTTACCAGCCAAAACTCCTTGCCCAGCATGGGAAGAAGCTGCTGTAATGTGAGCATCTTGAATTTTGGTACGAGTAAGAATGTGTTTAGGATGGAAAAGTCCAAAATGGGTCTCCAGTCAGTTCCTTTCCTTGGTACCAGAAACAGCCTGGAATAAAAACCTTGACCTTGTTCGTGAGTAGGTACCTCTTGAATAGCTTTCATGTCTATGAGCTTTGAAATTTGTAGTTGTGCCTCTGCCCTTTGATTGTGTGGCAGGTTTGGCATGCCTCTCATTTTTGGAAGAGTGTGAAAATGAAATCTGTAGCCTCTCTGTCTATAACATCCAGGATCCATTTGTCTGTTGTGACAATATGCCAATTTCTTGTAAATAATGCCAGCTTTCCTCCCAAGGGTGCTGCCAGCTGAGACTTGCTTGGCATGGAAAGGAGGACGTCATTGGGTTTGTTTCCTATATTGTTGTGCACTGTCTTCGCCACCTCTTGGTGCTGGTGTTTGCCATTGCCTGCCTCTATATGATCCTTGTGATTGTCCTCTGCCCCTTGAGCGCCTGTATCTACCTCTTTGTGGCTTGTCCGTGGCTGGAAAGGACCCGTTTTTTGAAGGCCAATTTCTGCTAAAGCGTGGTGGTTGAACCTGTAGAAAAGCTTTGACAGATTGCATAGATTTGGCTTTGTCTTCCATTTTCCGTAGTATCTCCTCAGCATTAGTACCAAATAGCACATCCTTTTGTAAAGGAGCATCTAATAGTTTAGCTTTCACATTATTAGGCAAGATTTGTTCCCTAAGCCATGCATGTCTACGAATGACTGATCCTGTAACAGCAGCTCTACTTGAGGCCTCTAAGGCATCATAGCCACATTGTAAGGTGTATTTACCCACTTATTCTGCACTATGCATCATATCCTGCAACTCCTTCAAATCTGGTTGTTCAGGTTGAGACATTTTATTTCTTAATTGTGATAACAGAAACTGCTGATATTTAAGCATATGAAACTGACAATTTAAGGCCCGCATGGCTAGGGTGGCCGAGGTATATACCTTTTTTCCCCACCTTTCTAAGGATCTTGACTCTCTTTCGGAAGGTAGTGGATTCTTAGCAGTAGAGGCCTTCATTCCCTTGGGGCCTTGAGAAATGGTTTCAGGATCAGCATTATGGCTTTTGTAAAGAAATTGGTGAGAGTTAGGAACTCTGTAGTACCTATCAGGCTTGACTGGGGCAGGAGGCAGGGAATCTGGATTAAGGCAAGCCTCCGAATAAACATCAAGTATGTCCAAGACAGGAGGTATCGCCAGAGGTCTGTGTTGAGGTAACAAAAGAAATTCCCTAAGTCTTTTCTTGGAATAAGAAAAGTCTTGGCCTTCCCAATGGAAGTGTTCCCTCAAGGTGTGCATGGTTTCCCCAAAAGAAAAATCCTCAGGAGGAGATACAGAAGGAATGGACTGCTCTGCATCAGAATCTTCAAAAGGGGAGTAAGAGTGTTCCTCTACATCAGAAAGATATGAAAAAATGGAGCCCTGATCAGAAGAGGGAGAATCTTCCTCCACTCTGGGTCTCTTGTCTGGAGGGGGTTGGGAACCCCTGATAAGAGTAATTAAATCCTCAGCCATTTTAAGAATCTGCTTTTTAGGCATGGGGCCTGGAGATGGGCCCTGTTCAACAGGCCTCTTGGGATGCCTGGCTGATTTGGACTTAGTAAAGGCCTTAATGGAAAAGGAAGATGAGGGTCTAAAGACACCATGGGTGGAAGTGGACCTGTCCACATTAGGAGGCTCAATGCTCACAGTGGCTTCGGTGGTTGTAGTCTGGCTTTGGGCCGAGGTACCTGCGGTCTCGGTTACAGAAGACACCGCCAAAGAAGTGTCGTCGGTAGTCAGGGACTGCATAGGCGTCTCGCTGAGAACCGGAACACGTGTAGCCGGTTTTGGCGTGGCGTCGGTGGGGACCGTGGACCTCACGTGCCGGTCCTTGTCCTTGCGTTTTTTGGACAAAACGGTAGTCGGAGTCTCTGACGACATTTTATAATCAAAGGCTTTACCAAAAAAGTGTTGGGCGAACTCCGCCCGACGCTTAATAGTGAGTTTATTGAAAGTTGCGCAAAAGCGACAGCCCGAGACGTCGTGGTCTGGGCCTAAACAAGGTATGCAGAGGGAATGGAAATCCTTATGCAGTATTTGCTTCCCACAAGAAATACAATTGTTAACTTTTTCTGACATCGGTCTGAGGCAAGAAAAGTTTCCCCAACGGGGTACTTAGCTTTAATGAAGACTTCGGTTTCCAATTTTTCGTAAATTCAGCAGCTGGCCAACCGGCACTTGCGAACTGCTTCTGCTTCGGGCACCGCGCGGCAAAAAAGACTGAAGAATATGGCGTCGGCTGTCTCTTATATACCCCTGTCGCACTGACGTCAGGAAAGAGCGACGACAACCGACGCTGGACCTAGACTTTGGAATTCAGCCGACCGAGGACCCGCCTGACAGCAGAGAACCCATCTGTGATTACTGCAGCTGTATGCACAATGAACATCCTGGACTGCAGCAGTGTGAACACTCGAACATCTACATTTATGGTAGGTACAAAACTGTACTATGTTCATCGTGTTACACTGCTGCAGTCATCACACACAGGTTGAATCCCAAAGCTAAGGCTGGGCGGTTGGTACTAAACAGGGTTTGGAGAAGCTAGTAGGCCCTACAAAGCTGCAGTGGCAAAGCCAGCTCTGTTTTTAGAGGCAAGTGGTAGTGCTTGGTGAAGGTGTGCACTGAACTCCAAGTTGCAGCTTCCAAAATATCCTTGGTTGGTACCCCTCTGAGGAAGGCTGCTGATGTTGCTGTAGCCCTGGTGGAATGAGGCCTAATGTTACCAGGTACAGGTTTCCCATGGGGTGTGTAGCAGAAATGGATACAATGTCCTATCCATTTTGAAATGGTCTGTTTTGATACAGGCTTTCCTTGAGATCCTGCAGCATAGGATACAAAGAGCTGATCAGATTTTCTGAAAACCTTTGTTCTATCCAAGGAGAAACGTAATTGCCTGTGAATGTCCAAAGAGTGTAGGAGCCCTTCCCCTTTATTCTGAGGGTTTGGATAAAAGGTGGGTAAATGAATGGTTTGGTTTAGAGCCCCACTGGATACTACCTTTGGCATAAAGGAAAGTTAGTTCGTAAAGAGACTCTGTCTTGATGAAAAATGATGTAAGGCTCCACTGCCATTAGGGCCTGTAGCTCTGAGACTCTTCGTGCTGAAGTTATTGCTAGCAGCAGGACAGTTTTCCATGATAAAAATTGTAAATCAGATGAAAGAGCTGGCTCGAAAGGTGGTAGTGTAAGTTTTTCCAAAACAAAACTGAGGTCCCAAGTTGGTGTTGGTGCTCTTCGGGGCAGTCTTATGTTCTTAGCCCCTCTGAGGTACTGTCTTAAACATGGATGTGAAAAAAGGAGGATCAGTGTTGTAATGAGTTGGAATAGCTGAAGCGTGGATCTTTACAGATGTAAAGGAAAGGCCTTTGTGCAACATCTCAGTTAAATATTGCAGAATCTGAGGAATATTTGGGACAAGAGGATTTTGACCTTTAGCCTGGTTCCAGGCGCAGAATCTTTTCCATTTGTCTGAGTAGGTTTTCCTGCTGCTGGGTCTCCTGGCCTCCAGAATGACATCCATAACAGCTGTACATAGAAGTGTTGACTGGTTGTTTAGATAATATGCCATGCAGCCAGATTTAAAGTCTTGAACTGGCTGTGTAGAATCTGATTGTTTTGTTGAGTCAGTAGGTGAGGAATTTGAGGTAAAATCCATGGTGGGCCTTGAGCCATGTTTCTTAATATTGGATACCAGTGTTGGCGTGGCCAGTCTGGAGCAATGAGTATAATTTGTGGCCTCTCTAATCTGGCTTTTAGCAGCACTTTTGCCAGAAGAGGCAGTGGAGGAAAAGCATACACTGTTAGTGGTTTCCAACTGAATGAGAGGGCGTCCACTTTCCAAGCTAGTGTGTGGTATGTCCTTGTGCAAAACTTTCGCAGTTGGTAGTTTTGGGGGGAGGCAAACAGATCTATGTCTGGGCTCCCCCATTTATGAGTTATCATTGTGAATATTTGTGGATTTAGTTTCCACTCACGAGGATCCATGATATTTCTGCTTAGTTTGTCTACCAATGTATTTTCTTTCCTGGCAGGAACTGTGCTTCTAGTTGAACTTGGTAGGTCAATGCTGTGTTCCACAAGGTCATTGCTTGCCTGCATAGGGGGTAGGAATGTGTGCTCCCTTATGTACCACATCACTGTGGTGTTGTCCATCTTTATTACAAGTTGTCCTGGATGTAGGAGGTCATTGAAAGCTGTTAGGGCATTTTGTACAGCTAGCATCTCTTTTTGATTGACGTGGAGATGCATTTGATCTGCAGACCATTTGCCCTGAATACACTGTCTTGCCATGTGTGCTCCCCAGGCGTAATCTGATGCATCTGTTGTCATTGTTTGCCTGGCTGTGGGCAAGGTGAAAGGCCGACCCTTGTTGAGGTGACATTCCTGAGCCCACCATAGAAACTCTTGTTGAAGGCAGGGAATTAGTGGTATTATTATTGCTTCCAAGCTTTGGCTGTGTTGAGTCCATACGTTTTTCAGGTACCATTGCAATTTCCTCATATGCAGTTTGGCATATGGTATTAGTAGTATGCAAGATGCCATGAATCCCAAGGCCTGCAGAATTTTTCTTGCAGGGAGTTGGGTCTTTGTTGCCATCATTTTGAAGTATTGAGTCAGTTGTCCTTGCTTGTCTGGCATGAGATAAGCCATCTGGGCCGTTGCATTTAAGCTGGCACCCAGGAATATTATGTCTTGTGAGGGCACTAGTTTTGACTTCTTTTCATTTACTGTGTACACCAGGCAACTTAGTAGGTTTTTTACAAACGCCAGATGTTTTAAAAGAATGTTCTTGCTGTCTGCTTGAATAAGGCAGTTGTCCAGGTATGGATATATTTGGATTCCTCTTTGTCTGCAGTATGCAATTACTGGTGCCAGGCATTTTGTGAAGACCCTGGGCGCAGTAGATAAGCCAAAGGGCAGTGCAGAGAATTGGTAATGAGTTGTACCTGCTATAAATCGGAGGTATCTTCTGCAATTTTGTCTGGCAGGGACATGCAGGTATGCCTCCTTGAGGTCCAACGTTACTAACCAAGCCTTCTTGCCCAGCATGGGAAGAAGTTGGTGTAGTGTGAGCATCTTGAATTTGGGTACTTCCGGGTATGTGTTTAGAATTGAAAGGTCCAGAATGGGGTCTCCAGGCTTTGTCCTTTCAGGGAACCAGAAAGAGTCTTGAGTAAAAATCCTTGTCCTTGCTCCTGTGTTGAATGGCTCTCATGTCCATGAGTGCTGTAATTTGTCTTTGAGCCTCTGCCCGTTGATTTGATGGCAGGTTTGGCATTCCTTTTATCCTTGGTGAAGTGTGAAAGTGGAACCTGTATCCTTGAGTTACAATATTTAGGACCCATTTGTCTTTTGTGATGATGTGCCAATTGTCTGCAAAAAGTGCAAGTTTTCCTCCCAAGGGAGCTGCCAAGACTGATTTGCTTGGCAGTCTGAGGGGTAAGTCATTGTGACTGTCTTCTGATAGTTTGAGACCTGTCTTTTCTCCTCCTTTCTGGATTGTGGTACCCCATTGTCGTGGCGTGTAAGAGCCTTGTGGCTGACCTCTGCCCCTTGGGGGTCTGTATTTGCCCCTCTGAGGTCTGTCAGAAGTTGTAAAGGACCAGTTTTTGGTTGGCCAATTTCTGCTGAAACGAGGGGGTTGGACCTGTAAAAAATCCTTAATTGTCTGCATAGATTTTGACTTATCCTCCATTTTCTTTAAACCTCTTCTGCTTTCACACCAAATAAAACATCCTGCTGTAAGGGTGCATCCAATAACTTTGCTTAAATATGATCAGGTAAAGTTTGTTCTTTTAACCAAGCATGCCTACGAATGACAGACCCTGTTACAGCTGCTCTGCAAGAAGCTTCCAATGAATCAAATCCACATTGCAAAGTATGTTTTCCCACTTGTTCTGCTGCATGCAACAAATCTTGCATTTCCTTGTAATCAGGCTGCTCTGTATGTGTGCTCATTTTTTGTTTTAATTGAGACATCAAATATTGTTGATATTTCAGCATGTGAAACTGGCAATTTAAGGCTGTAGCTGAGGTATATACTTTCTTTCCCCATCTGTCTAGTGCTTTAGAATCCCTTTCAGATGGTACAGGATTTTTAGCAATAGAGGCCTTAACCCCTTTGGGACCCTGGGAAATGGTTTCTTGGTCAGCAACAGGGCTTTTATATAGGAAGTTATGTGAGTCAGGGACTCTGTAGTATCTGTCTGGTTTGGCTGGTGCAGGAGGTAATGAATCTGGGTTAAGGCTGGATTATGAATAAACATCATCCACAATGTCTAACACAGGTGGAATAGCAAGGGGTCTGTGCTGGGGTAGTAAGAGGAACTCTCGGAGCCTTTTCTTAGAATCAGAGTAATCCTGGCCTTCCCAGTGGAAATGTTCCCTCATGGTATGTAAAGTTTCCCCAAAAGAGTAGTCTTCTGGGGGAGATGCTGAAGGAATAGACTCTTCAGCATCAGAGTCTTCATAAGGGGAAAAGAGTACTCCTGTTCTTCAGAAGGATCTGAGGCAATGGAAACCTGGTCAGAGGAAGCTTAGTCGTCCTCCTGTCTAGGCCTTTTGTCAGGTGGGGGATGGGAACCCCTGATTAGGGTAATTAAGTCTTCGGCCATCTTAAGCAACTGTTTCTTAGGCATGGGGCCTTGCACTGGAGACTGCTGTACAGGCTTCCTTACTTTTAATGGAGTTTTCAGTTTTGCAAAGGATTTAACAATAAGTGTTAACCCAGATTCACCTTCAGCAACTGACGGACTTTCAACTGCACTGGGATCCCCATCAGCCATGGAGTCGGAAGGGCCTAAAGATAAAGGCTCTGGAGGCCCTGCAATCTCAGTTTGGGAGTCGGATGCAGGCTGGGGTTCTAAATCAGCGGTTGTCAGGGGCTGCGTAGGCACCTCACTGTAAACCAGAGAACCGGCAACTGGCCTAGCAGAGGCCTCGGTGTCTGGTTTGGGTCTCAGCCGCCTGTCCTTATCTTTGCGCTTTTTATACATCCCAGTTGTCGGTTGCTCTGATGGCATGGTATAATTAAATTTTCTACCAAAATAATGTTGGGAAAAATCAAACCGACGTTTAATAGTACGTTTGTTAAACCTAGCACAAAACGGACAACCTGCGACATCGTGGCCTGGACCTAGGCAAGGGATACAATAAGAATGAAAATCCCTATGAGATATTTGCTTCCCACAAGAAATGCAATTATCATCTTTTTCTGACATCGGACTGAGGCAAGAAAAGGTTCCCCAATGGGGTACTTAGCTTTATTGAAGACTTCGGTCTGAAATTCGATTTGGAAATCTCAGGAGTTGGCTGACCTGCACTTGCGAACTGCTTCGGCTTCGGGCGCCGCACAGCAAGAAAGACTGAAGAAAATGGCGTCGGCTGCCTCTTTTATACCCCTGTCGCACTGACGTCAGGGAAGAAGTGACAGCAACCGATGCCAGACCAAGACTTTGGAACTTTGGCTGACTGCGGGGACCACCTGACTGCAGATAACCCAAGTGTAATAAAGTACAGTTTTGTACCTAACATAAATGTAGATGTCCGATAGGTATGCATCTGCAGTCATCACATATGGGTTGCCTGCCTCAGACAGCCCTTCGGTCGGCCGGATTCCAAAGTCTGGGTCCGGCATCGGCTGTTGTCGCTCTTTCCCCGACGTCAGAGCACCTGGGGTATAAAAGCGTCAGCAGACGCCATCTTCCTCAGTTTTTCTTGCCCCAGATGCCAGGTGCCCTCTAAGGAAGGCTAAATTTGGATAAATGCAATAGATTTTATATATATATATATATATATATATATATATATATATATATATATATATATATCAAAACAAATACACCATAATAGATAACCCCAGCTAGCTATGAGAGGGAAAAGTACCCAAGAAATACCACAGAGGGGAAGGAGGGAGGGTAAACCTGACTGCAGATGCATACCTATCTGGACATCTACATTTATGGTAGGTACAAAACTGTACTATGTCCTTCAAGGATGCATCTGCAGTCATCACATATGGGTAGAATACCATAGCCAATCTGGGGGTGGAGGATCTATGTAAAGGATGGTGTAGCTAAAATGCCCTGCAGGACTGCTGTAGCAAAGCCTGCTCTGGATCTGGAATATAAAGGTAAGTTGTAATGCTTGGAAAATGTATGCACGGAGCTCCATGTAGCAGCTTCTAAAATGTCCTTGGTAGCCACCCCTCTTAAGAAGGCTGTGGAGGTGGCTGTGGCTCTGGTCGAATGAGGTCTAATGTTAGCTGGCACAGTTTTTCCATGAAAGGAGTAACAAAAACAAATGCAATTCCCTATCCATTTTGAAATTGTCTGCTTTGAAATTGCTTTTCCTTGTGCACCAGCAGCATATGCTACAAACAGCTGGTCAGTTTTTCTGTAACTTTTAGTTCTGTCCAAGTAGTAGTGCAACTGTCTGTGTATGTCCAGGGTGTGCAGAAGCTTTTCCCCTTTGTTTTGAGGATTTTGAAAGAAGGTAGGCAGGTGAACAGCTTGGTTTAATGAGACCCTGGATACCACCTTTGGCATAAATGAAGGATTGGTTCTCAATGAGACTCTGTCTTGATGAAAAATAAGAAATGGCTGTACTGCCATGAGGGCCTGTAACTCAGATACTCTTCTTGCTGAGGTTATGGCCAGAAGGAAGGAAGTCTTCCAAGACAGGAACTGTAGTTCTGCAGATGCTGCTGGTTCAAAGGGAGGCAGTGTTAGTTTTTCCAACACGAAGTTAAGGTCCCAAGTAGGCACTGGTGGTTTCCTTGGAGGATTGATGTTTTTAATTCCTCTTAGAAACTGTCTTAGGAGAGGATGAGAGAAGACAGGTGGATCAGTATTGTACTCTGCTGAAATTGCTGAAGCATGAATTTTAATGGAAGAGTAAGACAGGCCATTGTGGAGCATTTCTGCCAAGTATTCCAGGATATGTGCCATGTTCATAACTTTCACATCTAGGCCCTTTGTGGTGCTCCAAGTGTGAAATCTTTTCCATTTTGCTGAGTATGCCTTTCTTGTGGAAGGCCTGCAAGCTTCCATGATGATATCCTTCACTCTCTTGGATAGCTTATCCTGGGGATGAATCAAGGTATTTTCCAGGCTGTTAGTTGCAATGTTTTCAGGTTGGAATGCAGAGTTTTGTAATTGTGCTGTGTCAGGAGAAGTGGCCATTGTGGAAGAGGCCATGGTTTCGTGCGTGACATGCTCTTTAGCAATGGGTACCAGTGCTGTCTTGGCCAGTCTGGAGCTATCAGAATCACTCTTGGCTGCTCTGCCCTGATCTTCAGTAAGACCTTGGTCATTAATGGAAGAGGCGGGAATGCATACACTGTTAGAGTTCTCCAGCTGAAAGAGAGGGCATCCACTTTCCATGCTTGTGGGTGGTATGTCCTTGAGCAGAATTTCTTCAGCTGATGATTGTGTGGGGAGGCAAAGAGGTCTATGTCCGGCCTCCCCCATGATTGTGTTATCTGAAGGAAGATGTCTGGGTGCAGCATCCATTCGTGGGCATCCATGATGTTCCTGCTTAAGCTGTCCGCGAGTGTATTGTCCTTTCCTGGCACAAACTGGGATTGCAGTTCTATATTGAGTGTCAAGGAAAGTTCCCATAGATTCATTGCCAGTCTGCAAAGAGGGTAGGAATGGGTGCCTCCTTGCTTGTTTATGTACCACATAACTGTGGTGTTGTCTGTCCTTATTAGCAGGTGGCCTTGATGTAGAAATAGCTTGAAGGCCTCGATTGCATGTATCACTGCCAGCATTTCCTTTTGGTTTATGTGCGTGCGTAGCTTTTTTTGTGGCCATTGTCCTTGAATGCACCTTCCCTCCATGTGCGCTCCCCATCCGTGGTCTGAAGCGTCCATTGCAATGGATTGGCTGGCTATTGGTTTGCTGAAGGGCAGACCCCTGTTTGACTGGCTTGCTTGAGCCCACCACAGAAATTCCCATTGAAGGCATGAGATGAGTGGTATCAAAGTTTCCAAGCTGTGACTGTGATGAGTCCATAAACTCCTTAGGTACCATTGTAGTTTCCTCATATGTAGCATTGCTTGTGGAATCAGAAGAAAGCAAGAAGCCATGTAACCCAGGGCCTGCAGGATTTTCCTTGCAGTCAGCTGAGTTTGTCTTGACAGATTTTTGAAGCAATCCGGTAGTTGACTTTGTTTTTCTTCTGTGAGGAAAGCCATTTGGGTGGTTGTGTCTAGATTCACACCCAGAAAAGTTATTCTTTGGGATGGAACAAGTCTTGACTTGTGAATGTTGACTGTATATCCCAAGGCCTGAAGTAGGTGGATGGCATAATTCAAGTGTTTTACCAAAATTTGTTGGCTGTCCGCTTGTATAAGGCAGTCGTCCAGATATGGGTATATTTGCATCCCCTGAAGTCTGCAGTGTGCAATTACTGATGCCAGGCATTTCGTGAATACTCTGGGCGCAGTAGATAAGCCAAAGGGCAATGCTGAGAATTGATAATGCTCTGACCCTGCAAGAAATCTGAGGTATCTTCTGCAACTGTGTCTGATTGAGACATGCAGGTATGCCTCTGAGATCCAAAGTAACCAGCCAAGACCCCTTTGCTCAGCATGGGAAGAAGTTGCTGTAACGTCAGCATTATGAATTTTGGCACAATGAGAAAAGTATTTAGAGCGGACAAGTCCAGTATAGGTCTCCATTGCTTTTCTTTTCTTGGAACAAGGAACAGTCTTGAGTAGAATCCCTGGCCTTGTTCCTGAGGAGGAACCTTTTCTATTGCTTTGATTTTTAGCAACTTTGAAACTTGTATGAGTGCCTCTGCCCTTTGATTTTGTGGCAGGTTTGGCATGCCTTGTCTTGTTGGTAAGGTATGGAAGTGGAACCTGTAACCTTTGTCTATTATGTCCAGAATCCATTTGTCCTTTGTTAAAATGTGCCAATTTTTTGAAAATAAGGATAATTTTCTGCCTAAAGGTGCTTCTCTTTGAGCCTTGGTCGGCGGTGTCAAAGTCACGTCATTGTGATTGTCCCTGTGGAGCAGTGGAAGCCCCTGCGCCACTTCTCTGATTAGTCGGTTGCCATTGGCGGCCCTTGTAGGAGCCTCGGTATTGCCCTCTACCTCAAGCACGCCTGTTTTTTCCCCTTTGGAACTTGTCAGTGTCTGGAAAGGACCAATTCTTCGAAGGCCAATTCCTGCTGAACCTTGGTGGCTGAACCTGGAGGAAATCTTTGACTGTTTGTACTGATTTAGCCTTTTCCTCAATCGATTTCAACACATCCTGAGCATTAGCACCAAATAGCTTGTGTTTTTCCAGAGGTGCATCTAGAAGCTTTACTTTAACATGATCTGGTAATGCCTGTTCTTTCAACCAAGAATGTCTACGTATGACGGCCCCTGTCATAGCTGCCCTATATGAAGCTTCCAATGCATCATAACCACACTGAAGAAAATGATTGCTAACCTGCTGAGTATTATGAACCAAATCCTGCAAGACCTTTCTATCTAAAGGCTCAGGAGAGGCTAACTTTCTGCAAATCATCCATCAAGAAATTCTGATACTGAAACATATGAAAAAGACAGTTAAGTGCCCTCATGGCAAGGGTGGTTGAGGTATAAACTTTTTTGTCCCACCTCTCCAGGGACCTAGATTCCCTGTCTGCAGGCAAAGGATTTTTGGCCGTGGAGGTGGCCACTCCTTTGGGCCCCTGGGAAATAGTTTCTAGGTCAACAGAATGGGCCTTAAAGAGATGCTTATGAGTTTCAGGAACCCTGTAATATCTGTCTGGCTTGACAGGAGCAGGAGGGAGAGAATCAGGAGAAGCACTGGAGTCTGAGTACACATCATCCAATACATCTAACACTGGAGGAATAGCTAAAGGCCTGTGCTGGGGTAACTTAAGGAAAGTACGAAGCCTTTTCCTGGAGTCGGAGAAGTCCTGGCCCTGCCGTGGAGAATTTCCCCGAAAGAAATATCCTCAGGAGGAGAGGCAGAGGTAATAGATTCATCAGCATCCGAATCCTCGTAGGCCTGGAAGGATTCTTCCTGGGAATCCGAATGGCCTGAGTCACCAGAGGCTTCATCTGAGCAAAAGGTATCTGTCTGCTCAACCCTAGGCCTTTTGTCTGCTGGCGGCTGAGAACCACTGTCTGGATGAGCCTGAGAGCCTCTGATTAAAGAAATTAGATCTGCAGCTAAAGTCATGATCTGTTTATCTGAAGTGGGCCCTTGGGAAAAAGATTTAGGAGGGTGAGACTTAGCCTGGCTGGCAGCCTTAGCACGTGTGTAGGCCTTGATGGACATAGACACCGGAGGCCTAGCTGCCCCACATGCAGGAGTAGCTTTGTCCACCGGTATGGTGTCAGGCAAATCTTGGGCTTCGGTTTCAGGAGGAAAATCAATAACCGGCACTGAGGAAGCCTCCGGGACCGAAGTGTGCGGTAAAGCGGTGTCTCCGGTCTGGAGCGGTTGAATTACCGCCTCCGAAGAGACCGATGCACTCGCGGTAGGTTTAGGCGTGGTGTCGGTGGAAGTCGCGGGCCGAGAATGTCGGTCCCGGTCCTTCCGTTTTTTGGAAATATGTGTTGTCGGTTGTTCCGACGGCATGATATAGGAGTAATTTTCCCCAAAATTGTCTTCAGCAAATTCTGCCCGGCGCCTGAGGGTGCGCTTATTGAAGCAAGCACAGGCAGAGACGTCGTGGTCTGGGCCAAGGCAGGGAAGGCAGTAAGAATGAAAGTCCTTATGAGGTATTTGTTTACCACAAGACAAACAGTTATTAACTTTTGCTGTTTTATCTGACATCGGCTGAGGCAAGAAAAGGTTCCCCAACAGGGTACTTAGCTTTTTGATGACTTCGGTAACTGAAAACACAGGAGCTGGCTGACCGGCACTTGCGAACTGCTTCTGCTTCGGGCACCGCGCGGCAAGAAAGACTGAAGAAGATGGCGTCGGCTGATGCTTTTATACCCCAGACGCTCTGACGTCAGGGAAGAGGCAACATCAGCAGACGCCGGACCCAGACTTTGGAATCCGGCCGACCGAAGGGCTGCCTGAGGCAGGACAACCCATATGTAAGGACTGCAGTTGCATTCTTGAAGGACATCAGCTATATTACACGGAGTGGCATTGACAAAAAGACAGGAGTTAGAGCTGGATGTGGCAGAGTTAAAGATGTTAAGATTTGCACTGGGTGTGACGAGGGTGGACAGGATTATGAATAAGTATATTAGAGGGTCAGCCCAAGTTGGAAGGTTTGGAGACAAAGCCAGAGAGACAAGATTATGTTGGTTTGGACATGTGCTGAGGAGGGATGCTGAGTATATTGGGAAAAAGATGCTAAGGATGAAGCTACCAGTTAACAGGAAAAGAGGAAGGCCTAAGATAAGGTTTATGGATGTGGTGAGACAGGATATGCAGGTGGTTGGTGTGACAGAGCATGATGCAGAGGACAGGAAGAAATGGAAACATATGATCTGCTGTGGCAACCCCTAACAGGAACAGCCGAAAGATGATGATCAAAAGTCTAAAATGATTTCAAAGAAAGCAAGGGTATAAATACAATAGAATATGAATATAAAACAAATGAAGGTAAGAAAGACAACTGCACTTTCTGTCCTATCCATACATTACTACAAACGTACCCATACCTTTGGGAATTCGACAAAATGAGCCACGGTAACACTTCTATAGGGAATGATACAGTATGGGCAACTAAGTGATGTGGTAAGAAGTGAAACAAAAAATAAAAAAATAAGCTATGGAAACAATGTCACTGGACAAAAACACCAGGCAATAAAAATATTCCTATCTAGTGCCTCTGTTTCTTTATACAAGGCAGGCATATTTTAACTAGATAAGACTTGGAAACAAAAATAAAGGACTTTTGTGGGAGGGAAAAGGCCTGTGTTAACTGGGATAAATTATTACCCAATAAGTGGAGTTATTTGAGGCTTTCAGACCTAAAGCAATACCATACTGCCACACAACTGACACTTCTGAAGTAAAAAGCCAATACACCAAAGGGTGCTTGGCAGATGACTGCAAGCTAATAGCAGTCATCGAATCCTCAAATGACTTAGTCATCTTGCAGGAAGGTTTGTCCCAAATAAATAACTGGTGTCAAGGTCATGACCTGAAATGAAATGTCAAAAAAATGCATTACTGTACCCTTTGGGAAGTCATCTAACCCAAGGAATTACTACATTGATAAAATTTAGGAACACGTGCCCATTAGTGCAAGATAGTCCTTGTATATTACACAGCTTACAAACAAAGGGATTGTGTTTAGATCTAGGGATGTCATTGTCCCCCTTTACTCAGCCCTGCTAAGGCCATTATATAATTGCCTGTCTGAAATTAAATGCCAAAATATATAATCATACCCTTTGGGAAGTTATCTACACCACTGACAATATACACATAATTGCTGATCCAGTTGCTTGGGATTTAGTAACTTATGTGGACCGTGACCTACCTTTTGATCAACATGTCTATTGTAAGCAAGTCCTTCTATATTGCACAGATTTATACATGAAGGGACTGTGTCTAAATATAGGGAAGTCATTGTCCCCCTTTACTCAGTCCTCATTAGGCTAATCATTGCCTATAATGTCCCCTTTGGCATGCATCTATCCAGACACATGCAACAAGTTAACGGCAGATGCACCTTAGTAAAAAGATACAAAGCCTAAATGTGTGCTCCATTTACTGAATCAGAGCCTTGTCACTATACACTGTATCCTACAGACTGTTAAGAAGTGATATGTTACTGGGTTAACACATCCTCTGACCCAGTACTAATGGATTAACTGTTAATTTACCCAGACCAAAGAGAGTCATGCTCATAAGTAAAAACACATCATAAGGTAGGAAATCCAGGAACACAGAAAGATAGTACTGTGTAAGAACTTACCATAACCTTAGATGTCCTTCTCTTCTATATGTTGCTGTATTCATAACATCGGGGAGTTTGCCTCTAGTGAACTCTCATATGTCCAGCCGTTATACAAAAGTTAAATGCTACCACTAGGGTGCATATGATGCCCCGTGCCTCTCTCGGATATCAGTCGCAAACAGACATCGGGTATCAAGCGGACGTCAGCACGCAGCTCTTCAGAACAGAATGCCACCTGAATCAGTGACTATGGAGTGGGTACTCCAGGAACAGGAATCAGGCAATTGTGAGGGGGAAGGCAGGGTGGGAAGGTATACAGCAGCATATAGAAGAGAAGGACATCCAAGGTTACGGTAAGCCTCTTACACACCACTATGTCCTTCTATTCATATGCTGCTGTATTCATGACATCAGGGAGAGTGCAAAAGCTCCTGACCTAATGAAGGGGTGGTGGACCAGAAGCACTGTCCACAAACCCATGGAGGATGGCTCTGGCAAATCTTGCCCTGGCTCTAGAGACCATATCCAGTTTGTAGTGCCTGGTAAATGTATGAACTGACTACCAAGCAGCTGCTTCCAGGATAGCAGCTGTGGCCATCCCTTTAAGGAACGCCACTGAGGAGGACAATGCCATGGTTGTGTGTGCCCTAACTGGGGCTGGCAGTGACTTACCATGGTTAGTGTAGCAAAGGGAAATTGTTTTTAATACCCAAGAGGATATTGTTTGCTTGGAAACAGGTTGACCTAGGGCTCTTGGGTGATATGAGATGAAGAGCCTGTCAGATTTTTGGAAGGATTTGGTTTAAGGCAAATACCTGAGCTGTCTGTGTACGTCTACTGAGTGAAGTATCCTCTCTGCTTGGTTTTGTACAGACAGGAAAAAGGTTAGCAGATTGATAGTTTGATTTAAGGATGGGTCATTTGGAAATGAATGCAGGGTTAAGTAAGCAAACATACCCTGTCCTTGTGGAAGATAATGAAGGGGGAGTATGCCATAACGGCCTAGAGTTCAGAGACCCTTCTGGCAGAGGTGACTGCCACCAAGAGTATGGGCTTCCAAGTGCAGTGTTGGAGGGTGCAGTCTTTCACTGACTCAAAGGGTGGTAGAGTCAATTTTTCTAAGACAAGGTCCCAAGGGGTCAGAATGGGCTTCATTGGGGTCCTGAGATGAAGTGCTCCTCTCAAAAAGAGTTTGACCTCTAATCTAGATCCTAAAGCTGGTACCAAGGGCAAGCAAGTTGAGATGGCAGACAGGTGAATTTTAATGGAAGAGCATGATAGACCAGACTTCATAAGGTCACACAAGTAGGACAAGACCACTGGGGGTTCTGCAGTCAGTGGTTTCAAGCTATTTTTTTGATACCATAAGGAAAATCTCTTCCACTATGATAGGTAGGATTTTCTAGTGGTTGGTTTTCTGGCCTCCTGCAGAAGCTGGATCACATCCTCTGTATATAGGTATCTGAAGAGAATTAATGTCCTATCACCCACAATGTGAGATTCAGTGTGGACAGTTGAGGGTATAAGAGTGTTCCCTTGTCCTGCATGAGCAGGTCCATTCTCTTGGGGTAACTTGTGGTGATTGCCCTTGGCTAGGTGAAATAGTAGGGGGAACCAATGCTGCCTTGGCCAGTAGGGAGTCACCACCAAGATGTGAGGTTGTTCCTACAGAATTTTTAGGACTCTGAATGAGAGAAAAAAGGGGATGCATGTGTGTACATCCCCCTCCAAAATAATGATAGTTTCCAACTTCCAAGCCTCTGGATATGGTGCCCTGGAACAGAAGGTCGAGAGCAGTCTGTTCATGGTGGAGGTGAAGAGATCCACATTTGGAATACCCCATCGATGGACCTTGTCTAGAAACACTTCCCTGTTCAGCATCCATTCGTGAGACAGGGTCATGGTCCTGCTTAATGAATCTACCATCACATTGTCTGCGGAGGGGATGTATATGGGTTGGAGAAGGATTTGTTTCTCCAGTGCTAGTTCCCAAACCTGCAGTGCCAGTCTGCTCAGGAGGTAGGACCTTGCCCCCCCCCAATTTTTGATGTATCACAGTACAGTGGTACTGTCTGTGTACCACCTCACGGTGCCATTTAGAAGCTGACCCTTGAAAATATCAAAAGCTAGCATCAAGGCTCTCATCTACTTGATACTGATGTGATCTTTTTGTTGAGTAGTTGTCCACACGTTCCTCACTCTCCAACTTCTTAGGGTTGCACCCCAGCCTGTGCATGAAGCATCTGTAAAGAGGTCTTGGTTTGGGGGAGTGGGCTGTAGGGGCAGGCCTGGATTGGAATGAATCTGGGAGATCCACCACTTCAGTTCCCTGGTCAAGCAAGGAGCATAAGGATCATAAACTCTAGAGGATGTAGGTGTTGTTTCCAGATAGTTCTTGGCTACCACTGGAACTTCCGCATGTGTAGCTTTGCCAGGGGGACCACAGGGATAGTAGAGGCCATGAATCCTGCGATCCTGAGGAATTCCCTGGCTGAGATGGTTTTGAGAGGAATGATCTCCTGGAAGAAAGATGCAAGTGTCGCAATCTTTTCTGGTGGTAGGAAAGCCATCATTTCCCTTGTCAGACTCCAACATCCTAGGAACACCTGATCCTGAGAGGGTGTCAGGGAAGATTTATTGTGATTTACGGTGAATCTCCGACCTGTAAGGAGGGAGACAGTGAATTGTGTATGTGTTGCAAGGCCACAGAACTCAATGTAGTCTGGATAAGGATGTTGTACAAATAGGGGAAAAGCTTTATTCCCTTGGTCCTGGCAAATGCATCACTGGGGCCAGACATTTTGTAAATACTCTTGGGGACGTAGAGAGAACAAAGGGTAAAGTACAGAACTGATAGTGGGCAGAATTCACTGAGAAGCAGAGGTACTTTTTGAAATGTGTGTGGATAGGAATGTGCAAGTAGGCATCCTTTATTATGTCCAAGGACACTAGGAATTCCTGAGGCAGAATAAGTGGAAGAAGGTTAGGAAGAGAGCATCCTGAAGGAGGGGACTTTGAGGAAGATACTGAGGTGGGATAGGTCCAGGATAGTCCAGGGACCTTCCTTCCTGGGGATCAGGAAAATTCTTGAATAAAATCTCAAATCTCAAATATTGTTCTTATGGAGTGTTAATTTCATGCTTTCTCCTGTACCCGTTTTGTATGCTACTGTGCAACTACACAGAAGCAACTTCTTATACAGTGTTAAATCCATGCTTATTTATGAAACTGCTTGTGAATCTACAGACAGTAGCGTCTATTACAGTAAATGATATTGTGCTCACTGAAATATTAGCTGGGGCACCTACCGTAGTGTGGAAATATCTGTGTAATTAACCATTCATTCTGCGGTTTTGCGGTCAGAGAAGCATGCTTTTCTAGTGCACATTAAGTGCTGCGATTTGTTATGTGCTGTATGTTCACGCTATACTGCACTAGTCATTTTATACTGGTTTATGTTATTGTTGGTGACTTTTGGTCAACTTCAGCTGTTTATTGCACCAATAGCAGCTAATTCAACTGGTTTCTGTGCACTGCAATAATAGCTGCCATTACTGCTTTTCTGCTCTTTAATGTTACAACAGTAGCTAATAACTGGCTTCTGTTTACTGTAATATTAGCTGCCATTACTGCTTTTCTGCGGTTTAATGTAACAATAGTAGCTAATTCAACTGGTTTCTGTTGATGGCAGTAATATTAGTTGCCATTACTACTTTTCTGCGGTGTACTGCAACAATAGTAGCCAACTCTACTAGCTATTTACTGAAACATGTTGGCTACGTTTTACCTGGTCTTAGCACTATGATTTACTGTGCATGTTTTGCTGGATGTGAATAGAGCAGTGATATAAACCAATTTAAGCCTCCCATTTCCCAAATATTTGTCACTCACCTCTTAACTTTGTATCTTTCTCCAGCCTTTCATCTCCACTGTGCATGATACACTAGTGTCTCACCTCATGCTAGACCAGTGGTATCAAGTCTCCTTCCGCACAGGTGAATTAAATAATTAAGGACAACACCAGCAGTTCCCCTGCCTTGCAAAGAACTTCTTCACAGGTCCATTTAAACGGCTGTTTTGTTGTAAGCCTTTATAATATCAGTTGTACAAGCTTAACACTTTCAATAAACCTAAGTGACGTCCAGATGGCAGCAAGGCATAGCAGCCCCCCCCACCCATAATTGAACAACCTAGTTTTTGTCCAACTCTGCCCCAACCCATAAACGTACTTTCCCTTGTAAACCATCACTAAGCATTGTCAGCATCAGATATTTCTGAATTTGTATGCATGCCACTGTAATTTTTTAACATCACAGACAAAGTACACTGCTGCTATCCCTTCATATCATTAAGCACAGTGCTTGAAAGGCTCCTATTATTTGGTTAAAATTACTGCCAACAAACCTGACACACTTTTCGGTGCATGACGCTGCTCCAAGAGGCTCTTTCCCACTCCATTCACCCTCGGTCTGCTCCCCTACCCCCAATTCCCACACACCCCCACTACTTATACTTATCCTTAACCACACCCATACGTACAAACAACCAATCCCAACAATCCTTTCCCTAACACACCTCTGACCATCACTTCCAGTGTATAGACACCTATTTTCCACCACTATTTTTATCATCACTCACCCAACCCACACATCAATCACCCTCTCTCCATTCCACGTCCATAACACTAACAGCACACAGCTCATTCCTCATGTCCCCCCACACACACACAAAAACAAATCACCAACATATATATCTTTCCTTATCTCTACCAGCATACTACTATAATCCCTTTATTCTCTCACCTGCAGTTACACCCTACTACTACTACTCACCCCCCTGGAAAACCTCATCTTTTCCTAACTCCAGTAACTCATCATACTTTGTGATAGCCTCCACTCTTTTCAATGCCACCTACGTAGTCTACCACAGATTCAAACTAACATCTCCACTTTCTAAAACCACTTCCTCCCATAGATTTACCAAACTCTATAATAAGTTCTCCAAACTTCTATTACATCTATCTGTCCAACTAACCTGGTCTGGGGATATACACCCTAATCTAGGCACCACCCTACAAAACATTGTTCCACATAGCTCCATCTCTTTCATACCTGATCTCATTTTATAAAGACAAGTCATCCCTTCTCCTCCTTAATATTAATTCAAGGAGTATCACTAACAAAGTTCATGACCTACATGCCACCCACTCCCTCTATTCCCCTGACAACATAACACTAACAGAAACCTGGCTAAAACCTAACAAACAGCAATGAAACTAGCACCAGGCTACAGGACACTACATAAAGACAGGCTAACTAAGAAAGGAGGAGGTGTAGCAATCCTATTTAAAAATCACCTATCACTTGATCTCAGACATAAAACTCCCTGTTTTTCAAAACGTAGAAATACTATTCACAAGGCTAAAAATCAACCCCAATAAAATAATAAATATCCTCGGTGGATACATTCCACCAGGAAATAATACCCCCCCCCCACACTAGAATGTATTTTACACTGGGCATCTAACTCCCTTCCTCAAGAGACAATCTTTATAGGAGAGTTCAACACTGACTGGCGAACCAGCCCCTCCTCCAATCCATCATCACATAACCTACACAGGTTTACCCAACTAATCTAGTCTCCTATCAAGACAGATAAAGCCTTCAGTCCACAATCAGTATTGGACTGGACCTTAGTCAACAACCCAACCCTAATTTCCCACTCAGGATGTCTCCCTGACAACTTAAGTGATCACCAACCAACCTTTCTCATTCAATCCAAAATCCATCAGATCCACCACACCACCTATCATCAAATCAGAGACAAAAGGAATTTCATTGCCAATAACTTAATTTCCTCTCTCAAAAGCTGCAACTGGGAAATTCTCAGACAGCTACCTCTAGATGAAGCAGTTAACTCCTTCAACTCTACCTTCTTAGACATCCTCAATAATCATGCACCACCAAGAAAGTACAGATGTGTACAATTACCATAAATGTAGATGTTAGAGTGTATTTACTGTTGCAGTCATTACACATTTGGGTAATCTGCTGGCAGGTTGCCCTCAGTCAGCCTGATTAAGAAAGTCTTGGGTCCTGTGTCAGTTGCTGTCCCTTCTTCCATGATGTCAGGGGTATAAAACATGCAGCCGACGCCATTTTCATCAGTTATTCTTGCCCCAGATGTCAGGCGCCTCCCAAATGGGGAGCAAAAAAAAAAAAAAAAAATATATATAAAACTATATATGCATGTAATTTAGAGCACAACAAATATACCTCCAAATAAAAACAAATACACCAAAAAAATAGGCGTTTGAGCACAGTAAAAGAAAGAACAGGTATAGTAAAAGAAAAAAACAGGGGGTTGGGCATGTGGGTAACCAGGACTGCAACAGTGAATACACTCGAACATCTGCATTTATGGCAAGTGTACTTACTATTGTATGTGCTATGTTCATGTTTCACTGGTTGCAGTCATTACATTTGGGTAGAATCCCAAAGCTATGGTTGGGAGGATGGAACATTAGGAGGAGCTACAATGCCCTGCAGGACAGCAGTGGCAAAACCTACTCTGGATTTAGGGAAGAGAGGTAAATGGTAATGTTTGGTGAACATATGAACTGAGCTCCAGGTAGCAGCTTCTAGAATGTCTTTGGTAGGAACCCCTCTGAGAAAGGCTGCAGAAGTAGATGCAGCCCTGGTGGAATGGGATCTGATCCCCTTGGGAACAGGTTTACGATGATGCATGTAGCAGAAACAAATACAATGGCTTATCCATTTTGAAATGGTCTGCTTTGAAATAGCCTTTCCCTCTGCTCCTGCAGTAAATGCCACCAGTAGTTGCTCAGATTTTCTTAGAGATTTTGTCCTGTTTAAGTAGAATCTTAGTTGTCTGTGTATATCCAATGAATGCAGAGTCCGCTCCCCCTTGTTCTGTGGATTTGGGGAAAAAGTTGGCAGATGAATGATCTGATTAAGAGCCACACTAGATACCAATTTATAAAGGATGGATTGGTCCTGAGCGACACCCTGTCCGGGTAGAAAATAATAAAAGGCTCCACTGCCATGAGAGCCTGTAGTTCTGAAATCCTTCTAGCTAAAGTGACTGCTAAAAGAAAAGCTGTCTTCCAAGAGAGAAATTTTATGTCTGCAGTAGCATCTGGTTCAAAAGGAGGTAGGGTGAACTTTTCCAACACAAAATTGAGATCCCATGCAGGAGTTGGTGCTCTCCTGGGAGGTCTTAAATTTTTGGCCCCTCTGAGATACTGCTTTAGCAGGGGATGAGAAAAGAGGGGAGGGCTCTGTGTTGCAATGAGCCGAAATGGCACAGGCATGGATTTTTATGGAAGAGAAAGATAGTTCCTTGTGAGGCATCTCAGTTAAATATTGCAGAATCTGAGGAATACTGGGCATTGCTGTGCTTATTCCTTGCACCTGGTTCCAGGCACAGAATCTTTTCCATTTATCAGCATAAGATTTTCTAGAACTAGGCCTTCTAGCCTCCAAAATGACATCCATCACAGGTTTGCTGAGAGATGTAACTGGTGAAATTAGTTGATTAGCCATGCTGCAAGATTCAGAGTTTGGAGCTGAGTGTGCATAATTTGATAGTTCTGCTGAGACAGCAGATAAGGTGTCTGAGGTAGGTACCACGGAGGAAGGTGTGACACATTGCGTAGGAGTGAATACCAGTGTTGGCGAGGTCAGTCTGGAGCAAGCAGAAACATTTTTGGTTTTTCATGTCTGACTTTTAGTAATACCTTGGAGAGCAAAGGCAATGTAGAAAAGGCATAGACTAATAGGTTTTTCCAGCTGAAGGATAGAGCATCCACTTTCCAAGCTTTTTTGTGATGGCTTCTTGTGCAGAATTTGTCCATCTGATAGTTTTGGGGTGAGGCAAAAAGATCTACGTCTGGGCTCCCCCATTTGCGTGTCAACATGCTGAAGATTTGTGGATCCAGTTTCCATTCATGTGAGTCCATAAGATTTCTCCTTAGTTCATCTGCCAGAGTATTTTGCTTTCCTGGCAAGAATTGAGCTTGCAGATATATTTGGTAAGTGAAGGCTGTGTTTCACAAAGCCATGGCTAGTCTGCAAAGGGGGGTAGGAATGGGTACCCCCCCTGCTTGTTTATGTACCACATGACTGTAGTGTTGTCCGTCTTTATCAGTAGTTGTCCTGGATGAAGAAAGTCCTTGAAGGCTGTCAGAGAATTCAGTACAGCTAGCATCTCCTTCTGGTTGATATGCAGGCGCATTTGATTTGGGCTCCATTCGCCTTGAATGCATCTCCCTGCCAGATGTCCCCCCTCCCCCCAAGCATAATCTGATGCGTCTGTAGTCGGGGTTTGGTTGGCAGGAGGTGGAATGAATGACAGTCCCTTGTTTTGGCTACAGACCTCTGCCGACCATAAGAACTCTTGCTGCAGGCAAGGAATGATAGGTATCATTGTTTCCAGGCTGTGACAATGTTGACTCAATAAGCTTTTTAGGTAGCATTGAAGTTTCCTCATATGTAGTCTTGCATATGGAATTAGTAGAATGCAGGCAGCCATGAACCCGAAGGCCTGCAGAATTTGTCTTGCAGATAACTGGGTTTTTGTGGCCACTTGTTTGAAGCAAGTCATCAATTGGATTTGTTTTTCTGGTGTGAGACAAGTCATCTGGGCAGTTGTATTCAAGCTTGCACCCAGGAATGCGATTATTTGAGAGGGTACCAGTTGTGATTTATTTTCTTTTATGGTGTACCCTAGGCAAGTTAGAAGCCTTTTTACAAACGCCAGATGCTGTGTAGAAGAGTGTCCTTGTTTTCTGCCTGAATTAGACAATCATCCAGATAAGGATAAATTTGAATGTTTGTCTGCAAAATGCAATTACTGGTGCCAGGCACTTTGTGAAGACCCTGGGCATAGTAGATAAGCCAAAGGGCAGTGCAGAGAACTGGTAATGCAAATAGCCTGCTTTGAAGCGAAGGTATATTCTGCAAGATTCCCTGACTGGGATATGCAGGTAAGCCTCTTAAGTCTAGAGTTACCAACCAGGCATCCTTGCCTAGCATAGACAGTAACTGTTGTAGAGTCAGCATCTTGAATTTTGGAATGTCCAGGAATGTATTTAGAATGGATAAGTCCAGAATTGGACGCCATGATTTGTCTTTTCTGGGTACCAGGAAAAGTCTTGAATAAAAACCTTGTCCCTTTTTCTCTTCTGGTACTGGTTGAATAGCCCCCATATTCATGAGGGATATAACTTGCTTCTGGGCCTCTGTCCACTGATTTGGAGGCAGATCTGGCCAGCCGTTTGGGATTGGCAACATGTGGAAATGAAATCTGTATCCCTGGGATACTATATTTAAAACCCACTTGTCCTGGGTAATAAGATGCCAATTTTGTTCATGAAGTGCTCGTTTTGCCCCCAAAGGGGCTGCCAAAAGATAAGTGCTTGAAGATGGCAGAGGAAAGTCATTGAGACTGTTTACCGTACGGAGGTGCCTTGCTACTTCCAGATTTGGAGGTGGAGGCACCCCATTGTTTTTTTCTGTAAGTTCCTTGTGACTGAAACCTGGAGCCTTTAGAGTGTCTGGGTTTGACCTGTGTGGCTCTGGGGGGTAATGAAAAGGACCAATTCTTAGTAGGCCAGTGCCTACTGAACCTGGGTGGCTGCACTTGTAGGAAATCTTTTACAGTTTGCATAGATTTAGCTTGGTCTTCCATCTTTTTCAAAACTTCTTCTGCCTTATTACCAAATACTGTCCTGTTGTAAAGAAGCATCCAACAATTTTGCTTTAACATGATCAGACAGATTTTGCTCCTTGAGCCAAGCATACCTTCTTATCACAGATCCAGTTACAGCAGCCTCCAAGGCATCAAAACCACATTACAAAGTATGCTTTCCAACTAATCATGTAACTCTATTTTCCACACAGTCAGAAATCAACATAATTTTCTGTTTAAGTAAGCCCATGACATGTTGCTGATATTTAAGCATATGAAATTGACAGTTTAAAGCCCTGATTGCCAAGGTTGGAGACGTGTAAACCTTCTTACCCCAGCTATCCAGCACCCTGGAGTCTCTATCAGAAGGGGTAGGATTTTTAGCAGTAGAAGCCTTAACACCCTTGGGACCCTGAAAAATGGTTTCAGGGTCAGCAGTATGGTTTTTAAAAAGGAATTTGTGGGAGTCAGGACCCTGCAATATCTGTCTGGCTTACTAGGAGCCGGAGGCAGGGAATCAGGAGCCATGCTGGATTCTGAGGAAAACATCATCAACAATGTCGAGAACAGGAGGTACAAGCCAAAGGCCTATGCTGAGGAAGGAGGAGGAAATCCCTAAGCCTCTTTTTAAGATTCTGAAAAATCTTGACTCTCCCAACGAAAGTGTTCTCAAGGTATGCAAAGTTTCTCCGAAAGAAAAATCCTCAGGAGGAGAAGCAGAAGGGATGGATTGTTCTGCATCAGAGTCCTCATAAGGTGGAATAGATAATTCCTGATCAGAAGAGGAATTAGAAGAAATGGAAACCTGATCTGAAGATTCATAATCAGTGCCTTGCCTAGAAGCAGGAAGGGGTTGGGAACCCCTGATCAAGGTAATTAAATCCTCAGCCATTTTGATCATTTGTTTTTTAGGCATAGGGGCCTGTGCACATGGCTTAAGCGTCATTTTTTTAGACATAGAAGTTGGTTTTGGCCTAGGTTTAGAAGATGGCGTCGGTTTAATATACAAATCTTTAGGCCTGAAAACACCCTCAGAAGCCGGTGCCTGCTCAGCGTCTCCGGTCCCATCTAAGGTAGAGACATCCATGGGTTCAATACTTAAAGTGTCTCGCAGCATACCGGACTCCAAATGGTTCTCAGTAGAGGCCTGTGAATCAAAAGTAGAAGGTATCAGGGGCTGTGAAAGCACCTTACTGAGTACTGGTGAACCGGCGACTGGCTTAGGAATGGCTTCGTCATCGGTTTTGGACCGACAGTCTATCTCTGTCTTTTTCATTGCGTTTTTGGTGTATTCCTTTAGTCGGATTGCTAACCGAAAACATTTCTGGATAGTTAAATCTTGAGCCAAAATACTTAGATGCAAAAATATACTGACACTTAATAGTGCGTTGGTTAACTTTAGCACAAATCCGACAGCAAGGCACGTTGTGGTCAGGGCCTATGCAAGGAATACAGTACATATGAAAATCCTTATGAGTTATTTGCTTCCCACAAGTAATACAATTAACCTTTTACTGACATCTGTAAGGAGCAAGAAAAAGTTTCCCCAATGGAGTACTTAGCTTTATGTTGAAGACTTTGGTTCTGAAACTCTAAAACGAAAATTTCAGGAGTCGGCCGACTGGCACTTGTGAACTACTTCTGCTTCGGGCACCACACTGCAAGAAAGGCTGATGTAAATGGTGTCAGCTGCATGTTTTATACCCCTGATGACCTGACATCATGGAAGAAAGGACAGTAACTGACGCAGGACCCAAGACATTGTTAATCAGGCCGACTGAGGGCAACCTGCCAGCAAACTACCCAAATGTAATGACTGCAACAGTGAAACATGAAGAACATCCATTAGAGGTAAACCAAACTATGCTCCATGTCTTAGTAAAGAATTTAGATCTTTTCTCATATCCCAGGATAAGGCCTGGGTATAATTTCACAAAGACAGATTCCAGTTAAGACAAACATACCTTGAATTACGCAACAAAGCAAAAAAACTAGTGAAATGGGATAAAACCAATTACTAACATAATATTCAAATAAAACACCAAAACAATCCACAAAAATGCTGTGCTGCAGTACATACCATACTACACCCAGGTAAATCAGCTACACCCACTCAATCAGCACCCAACATAGACACTGTAGCAACCCTGTTTAATACCTACTTTACAGGATCAAGCCAAGCCCTCGCAAACTCTCAGCCCTATAACAATGACCCTTACCCTCCTGTCGCAAACAAAAATACCTTCCGTACCCAGTCCTCCACCAACCTATCATTCCATCCAGTCTCTGTAAACACAACCAAAAAAACTACTCAAAAAAAACTCAGACTAAACTAGCAGCTGATAACCTCCCAGCAGAATTACTTCAGACTGCAGCAGAAGGTATAGTCTACAAAGTAGCCATTCTCATAAATAGATCACAGAGAACCTAGTCTCCACTATTTGGAAAATTTCTTACATTATACCCCTACACAAAGGAGGTAACTCCACTGAGTTAACTATTGCCCCATTGCTATCTTATCCCTCCTGTCTAAAATTCTTGAAAGAGTTATCCATACCCAACTTACAGATTACCTTCAGAGAGAAAAATTGCTTACAAATACACAGCACAGCTTTTGCCACTCTCATAGCACTACCAAATCCCTGATGTCCGTTTACCAACACAGTTAACCATCATAGTAATAACAGCCTCTATGTATCTGCTATTTTCCTAAAACTATCCAAAGCCTTTAATATGGTTAACCACCCAAAATTAATAAACATCCTCTCTTCCCTAAACCTCTGTACCTTGTACACCTCTTGGTTCCAAAATTACCTTACAGAATATGTCAGCAAGCCACCCTATGGCAGCAACTATCATCCCCCCTCCTTCCAGTTGGCATAGGAGTGCCCCAAGGTTCCATCCTGGGGCCCCTAGTTTTCTCTATCTTTGCCAATCAACTCCATACCTCCACACTTCACACCACCATAGTCCAATATTCTTATTGATTCAACTCTCATATGCTCAGCCTCCTCTCTTCAAATTCTGCACAAACACACCCAGGATTCTTTCCTACTGGCTGAAAATTAGCTCACAAAATACCAGCTCATCCTTAATTCAAACAAAACAAAACTTCTCCTCTTTCATCCAGGCAAAACCCCCTCCTCTCAAGTCAACACCCCCACCTTCAGAATCTTATCCAAAAACAAAACCATCATTACCCCCTCAACCCACACAAAACTGCTAAGTGTCGAAATAGTAACCAACCTCCATAAAATAGACCTTGCCAAACTTGAATCTTACTACAATAAGAAAGCCAAATTTGCAACTGGTGCTTCATATACAGCCCCATCACTTCATATCACTTATACGACTAAAAAGGCTTGAGCTTCCACAGTTACTGCACTTTAATCAACTTACCTTCACTTACAAAATCCTCTATCACCCAGATAAAACTCTAGCTCTTCAAAACCTCCTACAGCCATACAACTCCTTTAGACATCTCCGTTCTTCCAACAAATCCCTCCTACAGGTCTCCGAAGCTAACGTAGCCGGTGAATCATTTTCACACTACATTTCCAAATTATGGAATAAACTCCCAAGCCCTCTTATTTCTAACAGCACTGTCCCACAATTCAAAAAGCTACTCAAAACTTATCTTTCAAAATCCTGGCTCTGTCCCTGTAACTCTACATTATAGCCCAATCTCCTTCCTCAGTAGCTAATAACCACTTTCAAATGTCTTCCCCACGTTTTGAAAGTGGAACTTGCTACTGTATCACACTCAAGGTCAATTATCATTCCTGTACAAAGCTTTACGTATTCTGTTCATCTCCAACTACATTTTCACACACCCTCTCCATCTCCACTGTCAGCTTACATCACTGATCAATACATGACAAATTAAAAAAAAACAGTTATTTTCCAAAATATGAAATGTTTTTACATGACGTCTTGGTTGCATATATACTACTACCTCTTCATGTTATTATACTCTTTCGCTGTCCTTGTATAGCATTGTATTCTCTGGTATATTTGACTTGCTATTTTTTGTATTACTTGCTATTCCTCTGTATTACATTTATTATTTTTTGTATTTTGCCATTTACTATTGTAAATTGTTCTATGATTAAGTAAATGTGGAGCTTTCCTCCCTGGGCTTCCACTGAAAAAGGAAAGGTGTCCAGTCACACTTTCCTGGTAAACAAATGTAAAATACATAAATAAAAAATTCCCTTTCCTTCTGCAGTAGAATAGTTTCTTGAGCAAGAAGTTCCTGCAGGACTGGAGGGAAGAGTGGGATTTGGTCTCTGAGTGGGTGACAGATGCCTTTGGGTCTGGTCTCGCAGATCAGAAAGTATCCCTGCTTTATGATAGAAAGGACCCAGGTGTCCTGTGTAACTTGCTTCCAATCGGGAAGGGTGAGGTAGAAGCGTATTTAAAGAGAGGCGTCTGGATGGAGGGCCAGATAATCACAAACTACCAGGATTTCACTGAAAGGACTGTTTAGGGGATGGAGTAGAGGAGACAGTCCTAGATGAGTGCTGTTTCTTGTGGTCCTCTTCAAGGTTTAGCTTGCATTTTCTTTGCTGAGGACTTTAGAATGAAAGTTTTAGCTGGGTCATTTCTCTGAAACTATGGAACTGGGGAGACAAAATATGTTTCAATTCCTACAGTTCTTGTCTTTGGTTTAGAGGGTCTTAAAGATGTCAGCAGCTGCTGAACCAAACAGTTGTTAGTTGTCCAGGGGCGCATCTAGGAGCTTGGTTTTTATGTCATCAGGGAGGGGTTACAGCTTTAACCAGGAGCACCTCCTGATGACAGATCCAGAGGCAGCAGCCCTTACAGATGCTTCTCCACCACCATAGCCGAGTGGTTTAGTCAATTGTGTGCAGGAGTTCAGGAGAGAGGAAATCTTGTCTTTAGCAGGGGTGTCAGGAAGCTCTCCCAGTTGCTTAACCAGATCTTCCAAGAGAGCCAAGGAACACTTGGGCCATGTGGGTCTAGTAGTTGATTGCTCTAACTGCCAGGGTGGCAGAATTGTTGAGCTTTCTTCTCCAGACATTCCATCATTCTGATCTCTTTATCAGAAGCCAGGAGAGAGGTGGAAGGAAGTAACTGAGGTTTTGTCAGTGGTCACAGAAATGACGGCAAGGTCTGCAGAGGGGACTTTCTAGAAGAAGGTTGCTTCCTCAGGCACCTTGTAGAATCTATATGGATGCTTGGGTACTGGGAGCTGCGAGTCAGGATTTTTAGAAGCAGCCAAGAAGGCATCCAGAAAAGCAGCGTGTACTGGGGTACAGCAGAAGGGCTGGGAGACTGCAATCATAGTAGTTCATAGCATCTCTTTTGGGTCTCAGTGTCTTGACTGCAGTCCCATTACAAGAAGTTTTGCATTTTGGTGATGGTCTCACCAAAGGTGAGATCCTCACCTGAGGAGTCAGTGCCACTGGACTTCTCTGGTGAGGCATATCCCAGAGGAGAAGCAATATGTGAAGAATAGGTGAGGGATTCATCAACTGAAGAATCCTCATCTAGAGGAGACGTCCAGGGCAGGCCCCTTAGGGGTAGAGGTCATAGAGATCTGTGCAGGCATGGGGCCGTGACACAGGGCCAGAAAAGTGTTGAGCAGGCCTGGAGTGAAGGCCTGCCAATGTGGAGGCTGAAGCAGGCAGAAGCTAGATGCTTGAATCTCTGATTTTCAAGGTATATTTTTAAGGCTGCAAGATGGCTTCTGAGGGTCTTGAGGACAAAGGCATGACAAATACTACAGGTGGTATGGTCGTGTTCATGGCCTAGGCAGAATAGGCAGAGCTCGTGTGAATCCTTATGTGGAATTTGCCTTCCAAACCTACACTTGTCCTTCCTACTTGACATATAACCCAAAACAGTAGCAAGTAACAAAAAATACAGTTTTGTACCTACCATAAATGTAGATGTCCGATAGATATGCAACTGCAGTCATAACATATGGGTTGTCCTGCCTCAGGCAGCCCTCGGTCGGCCGAATTCCAAAGTCTGGGTCCGGCGTCGGCTGGTGTCGCCTCCTCTCAGACGTCACAACGGCTGGAGTATAAAGGCATCGGCCGACGCCATCTTCTTCAGTGTTTCTTGCCCCAGATGCCAGGTGCCCTCCTAGGAAGGCTAAACTTGGTAAATGGATAAAAATAATCCCAAACATGCACAACAGTAATAAACAGATACACCATAGGAAATACCCCCAGCTAATGGAAAAAGGGGTAGGGACCCAAAAAGAAGGATACAGAGGGGTAGGAGGGTGGGAAAATCCGACTGCAGTTGCATATCTATCGGACATCTACATTTATGGTAGGTACAAAACTGTACTATGTCCTTCAAGAATGCAACTGCAGTCATAACATATGGGTTGAATACCATAGCCAAGCTGGGGGTGGATGGAACTATGATAAGGATGGTGTAGCTAAAATCCCCTGCAGGACTGCCGAAGCAAAGCCTGCTCAGGATCTGGAGTATAAGGGCAGTTGTAGTGCTTGGTAAATGTATGCACGGAGCTCCATGTAGCAGCCTCTAAAATGTCCTTTGTTGCCACTCCTCTTAGGAAAGCTGTGGAAGTGGCTATAGCTCTGGTGGAATGTGGCCTAATATTGGCTGGCACACCTTTTCCATGGAAAGAATAGCAGAATCTGATGCAATGTCCAATCCATTTTGAAATTGTTTGTTTGGAGATTGCTTTTCCTTGCACTCCAGCAGCATAGGCTACAAACAGTTGGTCAGACTTGCTGGTGGCCTTAGTTCTGTCCAAGTAGTAGGTAACGTAGCTGTCTGTGTATGTCCAAAGTATGCAGAAGTTTTCCCCCTTATTTTGAGGATTGGGGAAGAATGTAGGCAGGTGAATAGCTTGATTTAGAGACACCCTGGAAATCACTTTTGGCATGAATGTAGGATTGGTTCTTAGAGAAACTCTGTCTTGATGAAAAATGAGGAAGGGAGGTACTGCCATGAGTTCCTGTATCTCCGAAACTCTTCTTGCAGATGTGACTGCCAATAAGAAGGCCGTCTTCCAGGAAAGAAATTGCATTTCTGAAGTTGCTGCTGGCTCAAATGGAGGAAGAGTTAATTTCTCCAACACATAATTGAGGTCCCATGCAGGTACTGGCTGTTTTCTGGGAGGTTTGATATTCTTTATTCCTCTTAGAAACTGTCTTAGCAGAGGATGAGAAAACACTGGAGGGTCACAGTTGTATTTTGCTGAGATTGCTGAGGTATGAATCTTTATTGAAGAGTACGAGAGTCCAGTATGAAATAGTTCTGACAAGTATTCTAAAATCTGAGGTATACTCAGTAATGCTGTGTCCTGACCCCTGTTGGCATTCCAGATGCTGAATCTCTTCCACTTGGCTGAATAGGTTTTTCTGGTGGAAGGTCTGCGTGCTTCCAGCAAGATTTCTTGAACTGATTTTGAAAGAGAGTTAGGTGGAGAAGTCGTGTTAGCTTCCAGGCTGTCAGATGTAATGTTTTCAGGTCTTGATGTACAGTCCTGTAATTGTGTTGTGTTAGGAGCAGGGGCCATAGGGTCAGAGGCCATGGTTTGGTCCGAGTTATGGTCAATAGCAATGGGTACCAGTGTTGCCTTGGCCAGTCTGGAGCTATCAAGATGCCTGTTGGATGTTCTGCTTTGATCTTCAGTGTCACCTTGGTCAGCAGAGGGGGGAATGCATACATTTTTAGAGAATTCCAGCTGAAGGAGAGAGCATCCGTTTTCCAGGCTAGAGGATGGTGAGTCCTTGTGCAGAATTTTTCCAGGTGATGATTTAAGTGGGAAGCAAAAAGATCTACATCCGGTCTTCCCCATGTCTTTGTCAGTTGAGAGAAAATGTGAGGGTGCAGCATCCATTCGTGTGGATCCATGAAATTTCTGCTCAGGTTGTCCTCCAGTACATTGTCCTTGCCTGGTACAAACTGGGATTGTAAATGTATCTTCAGGCTCAGGGATTTTTCCCAGAGAAGCATTGTTAGTCTGCAGAGGGGATAAGAATGAGTGCCTCCCTGCTTGTTTATGTACCACATGACAGTGGTGTTGTCTGTCCTTATTAGCAAATGCCCTTTTTGTAGTGATTTTTTGAAAGTCTCGATTGCATGCATCACTGCCAACATCTCCTTTTGGTTTATGTGCAGATGCCTTTCCTTTGGCGTCCATTGCCCTTGAATGCATCTGCCCTCCATGTGTGCCCCCCATCCATGGTCTGAGGCATCTGTTGTAGTCATTTGGCCTGCTTGAGGTCTGTTGAAAGACATGCCTTTGTTTAGCTGACTGGCTTGAGCCCACCATAAAAATTCTTTTTGCAGATATGGAATAAGTGGGATTATGTCCTCTAGGCTTTGGCTGTGTTGAGACCATACGTTTTTTAAATACCATTGCAGCTTTCTCATATGAAGTCTTGCCAAAAGTATCAGAAGGATGCAAGATGCCATGAACCCCAGGGCCTGCAGGATGCATGACTTAGTCCAAATTTTCTTTTAAGGTTTGTTTGTTGTCTGCTTGTATGAGGCAGTCGTCCAAGTAGGGGTATATTTGAATCCCCTGCAGTCTGCCACTACTGATGCCAGGCATTTCGTGAACACTCTGGGCGCAGTAGATAAGCCAAATGGCAATGCTGAGAATTGATAATCCTCTGTCCCCTGCAAGAAATCTGAGGTATCTTCTGCAGCTTTTTCCTTGAGGTCCAGAGTGACCAGCCAAGACCCCTTGCCCAACATGGGAAGGAGTTGCTGCAGCGTCAGCATTTTGAACTTTGGCACTATGAGAGAAGTGTTTAGAGATGACAAGTCCAGTATGGGTCTCCATTTGTTTTCTTTTCTTGGAACAAGGAACAGTCTTGAATAAAATCCCTGGCCTTGCTCCTGAGGAGGAACCCTTTCTATTGCTTTTATACTTAACAGCTTGGAAACTTGAGAGTGCGCCTCTGCCCTTTGATGATGTGACAGGTTTGGCATGCCTTGTCTTATTGGTAATGTGTGGAAGTGGAATCTGTAACCTTTGTCTATCAAATCCAGTTGTCCTTGGTTAAGATATGCCAGTTTTGTGAGAATAAGGATAATTTTCCGCCCAAAGGTGCTTCTCTTTGAACCTTTGTAGGCGGAACGAAAGTCAAGTCATTGTGATTGTCCTTGTGGTACAGCTGAACTGTCTGCGCCACTTCTTTGATTTGGAGGTTGCCATTGGTGGCCCCTGTAAGATCCTCGGTATTGCCCTCTACCTCGGGCACGTCTGCTTTTTCCCCTTTGAAACTTGTCAGAGCCGGGGAAGGACCAATTCTTTGAGGGCCAGTTTCTGCTGAATCTGGGTGGCTGAACCTGAAGGAAATCCTTGACTGTCTGTACTGACTTTGCTTTTTCCTCTATGGATTTCAATACATCTTGTGCATTAGCACCAACAAGCTTCTGTTTTTCCAAAGGTGCATCCAGTAACTTTACTTTAACATGGTCAGGTAAAGACTGATCCTTTAACCAAGCATGTCTACGAATCACAGCCCCAGTCATAGCTTCCCTACATGAAGCTTCCAGTGCATCATAACCACACTGCAGAAAATGGTTATTAACCTGCTGAGTGTTATGTATATGATCCTGCAATGCCTTTTTATCAATAGGCTCAGGAGAGGCTAACTTTTTCTGTAAATCATCCAGGAGAAAATCTTGGTACTGAAACATGTGAAAAAGGCAGTTAAGTGACCTCATGGCTAGGGTAGCAGAGGTATATACTTTTTTACCCCATCTCTCCAGGGACCTTGCTTCTCTGTCCGCTGGCAGTGGGTTTTTGGCAGAGGAGGTAGCCACTCCCTTGGGGCCCTGTGAAATAGTTTCTAGATCCACAGAGTGGGCCTTAAAAAGGTGCTTGTGAGTGTCAGGGACCCTATAATATCTGTCCGGCTTGACAGGAGCAGGAGGAAGAGAATCAGGGTTAGCACTGGAGTCAGAGAAATCATCATCTAAAACATCCATAACAGGTGGAATAGCCAAAGGTCTGTGCTGGGGAAGCTTGAGGAAGGTATGAAGCCTTTTCCTGGAGTCAGAGAATTCCTGACCCTGCCATTGAAAATGTTCCCTCATGGAATGCAGGACTTCACCAAATGAGAAATCCTCTGGAGGGGAGGCAGAGGGAATTGATTCCTCAGCATCAGAGTCCTCGTAGGCCTGGAAGGATTCTTCTTTGGTATCAGAATGTTCAGAATCCCCAGAGGCTTAATCCGAAGAGAGGTCGTCCACCTGCTCAGTTCTAGACCTTTTCTCTGCAGGTGGCTGAGAACCCCTGTCCGGATGAGGCTGAGACCCCCTGATAAGGGAAAAAATATCAGTAGCCAGAGACATGATCTGCTTATCAGAAGAAGGGGGCCTGGGCAGTAGGTTTAGGATGGGCCTTGGCCTGACTGGCAGCCTTAGCACATGCAAAGGCCTTGATGGACATGGATACAGGAGGCCTAGCAGCCCCACGTGCAGGCGTAACCTTGTCCACAGAAATGGTGTCGGGTAGATCCAGAACTTCGGTTTCCGGAGGAAAATCAACAACTGGCACCGGAGAGATCTCCGAGACAGAAGGTCGTGTTAACGCTGTGTCGTCAGCTTGGAGCGGTTGATTTACCACTTCCGAAGGGACCGGAGCACTAGCAGAGGGTTTGGGAGTAGCATCGGTAGTGGACGCGGGCCGAGGATGTCGGTCCCGGTCCTTGCGTTTTTTAGCAGATTGGGTTGTTGGTTGATCCGACGGCATGATATACGCAAAAGATTCACCGAAAAAGTCCTCGGCGAATTCTGCCCGGCGCCTGAGAGTGCGCTTATTAAAGCAAGCACAGGCAGCACAGGCCGAGACGTCGTGGTCTGGGCCCAGGCAAGGAAGGCAGAGAGAATGGAAGTCCTTATGAGGTATTTGTTTACCACAAGACAAACAATTATTAACTTTCTCAATTTGTTCTGACATCGGCTGAGGCAAGAATAAATGTTCCCCAATGGGGTACTTAGCTTTTAGATGACTTCGGTACTGAAAACACAGGAGCTAACCGACCGGCACTTGCGAACTGCTTCTGCTTCGGGCACCGCGCGGCAAGAAAGACTGAAGATGGCGTCGGCCGATGCCTTTATACTCCAGCCGTTGTGACGTCGGAGAGGAGGTGACACTAGCCAACGCCAGACCCAGACTTTGGAATTCGGCCGACTGAGGGCTGCCTGAGGCAGGACAACCCATATGTTATGACTGCAGTTGCATTCTTGAAGGACATCAGAAAACCCCTAAGGGGTACTTATCCGAAGTCGGATGTAGAAAAAGCTTCTTCTGGCAATGCGACGACTGGAGCTGGCAGTCACACAGGCAGCAGAGAAGTTCGAAGACGTGTGTGCTGATGTCCACTTTACAACCAATGTCCAGTTACGACTGACATCTGAGAGAGGCGCAGGACGTCATGCGCACCCTAACAGTAGCATTTAACTTTTGTATAACAGTCGGACATATGAGACCACCAGAGGCAAACTCCCTGATGTCATGAATACAGCAGCATATGAATAGGAGGACACTGACATGTTGCTCCAAAGAAGCCAGAATATATTTGTTAAACAATTAATGCTCTAGTATGTACTGCAGTACTGAGTCCTGGGATTTACTGCTACCCTGTCTGCAGAAGTCAGGAGTTGGCCTGAAAACACAGAATTTCACCATCCACAGACAGCAGATGCACCCCTACATGACATCAATAAGTCAGTGGTATAAAAAAAATCATTAGCCAGTACTGTACTCAAGTCCTTCTTGCATCATGGACCATGAGTTCATCCATCTCCTAGGTGTACGTGACCAGCCCTACTGAAAACTGTGACAAGTAGTAGCAGGAGAGAGAAAGTACAGTTGTGTACACTTACCATAAATGTAGATGTTTGAGTGGATTCACTGTCGCACTCATTACATTTGGGTAATCCTGCTGGCAGGTTGCCCTCAACCGGCCTGAATTCCAAAGTCTTGGGTCCTGCATCGGCTGCTGTCGCCCCTTCCCTGACATCAGGTCGTCAGGGGTATAAAAGAAGCAGCCGACGCCATTTTCTTCAGTTTTTCTTGCCCCAGACGTCAGGGGCCCCCTAAAAAGGACTTAAATACACACACACATATATATATATATATATATATATATCTCAATAAATGCACCAATATAAATTTTACCTTCATCTATAAGCAAATACACCACATAGGTTGTATAAATCAGAGAAGGAAAGATAAGATTGATAGAAAAAAGAGGGATGGCGGGTGGGTAACCTGGACTGCAACAGTGAATACCCTCCAACATCTACATTTATGGTATGTGTACACAACTGTACTATGTTCTTCGTGTTTCACTGTTGCAGTCTTTACATTTGGGTAGAGTCCCAAAGCTATGGTTGGGAGGCTGGAGCTAAAGAGCATTAGGAGCAGCTATGAGGGCCCTGCAGAACTGCAGTGGCGAAGCCTGCCCTGGATTTAAGAGTAGAGTGGCAGATGATAATGCTCTGTAAAGGTGTGCACTGAACTCCAAATAGCTGCAGCTCTGGTGGAATGTGGCCTAGTGCCCTCAGGTACTGGCTTGCCATGGTGTAAATAGCAGAAACGATTGCAGTGGCCTATCCACTTAGAAACAGTCTGCTTTGAGATGGCCTTTCCTTGTGATCCTGCAGCAAATGCCACTAGTAATTGCTCTGTCTTCCTGAAAGCTTTGGTTCTGTCCAAGTAGAATCTAAGCTGTCTGTGTACATCCAAAGAATGCAGAATTCTCTCCCCCTTGTTCTGTGGATTTGGATAAAAAGTTGGCAGATGAATAGTTTGGTTAAGAGCCATACTGGATACCACTTTAGGCATAAATTTTGGGTTTGTACTCAGAGACCCCCTGTCTGGATAAAAGGTTCCACCAGCCATGAGCACCTGTAGCTCTGAAACTAGTCTTGCAGAAGTAATTGCTAGAAGCAGAGCCGTTTTCCAAGATAAAAACTTTATATCAGCAGTAGCAGCTGGCTCAAAAGGAGGCAGGGTGATCTTTTCCAAGACATAGTTGAGGTCCCATGCAGGTATTGGTGATCTCCTTGGAGGCCTTAAATTTTGGCTCCTCTGAGGTACTGCTTTAATTATGGATGAGAAAAAAAATAATGGATCTGTATTGTAATGAGCCGAAATGGCAGAGGCATGAATTTTAATTGATGAAAAAGATAGGCCTTTGTCCAGCATCTCAGTTAAGTATTGCAAAATCTGAGGAATATTTGGTACAGTTGTATCAGTTCCGTGTGCCTGGTTCCAAGCACATAATCTCTTCCATTTTCCAGCATAAGACTTTCTAGTACTAGGCCTTCTGGCTTCCAGAATGACATCCATCACAGCTTTACTGAGTGGTGGTTTTTGTATGACTACATTATCCGCCATGCTGCCAGGTTTAATGTCCTGAGTTGGCTGTGCAGGATCTTGTTTTGTTGGGACAAAGCTGGGCATAGAGACAAGTTCCTTAGGATTGGATACCAGTACTGGCGGGGCCAGTCTTGGGCAATCAGCATCATGTTTGGCTTCTCCTGTCTGACCTTTAGGAGTACCTTGGGGAGGAGAGAAAGTGGAGGAAAGGAATATATTGATATATTTTTCCAGCTGAAAGATAGGGCGTCCACTTTCCATGCTTGTCTGTGATCAGTCCTTGTGCAGAATCTTTTTAGATGGTAGTTGTGAGGGGAGGCAAACAGATGTCTGGGCATCCTCATTTCCTTATCATGCTGAAGACTTGTGGATCCAGCTGCCACTCGTAGGGATCCATGATGTTTCTGCTTAGTTCGACTGCCAGAGTATTTTTCCTTTCCTGGCAGGGATTGTGCCTGCAGATGTACTTGGTAAGTCAAAGATGTGTTCCACAATATCATGGCTAGTCTGCAAAGGGGGTAAGAATGTGTGCCCCCCCCGCTTGTTTATATACCACATGACTGTGGTGTTGTCTATCAGTAGTTGTCCCAGATGAAGTAGGTCCTTGAAGGCTGTCAGGGCATTTTGAACAGCTAGCATCTCTTTTTGATTGATATGTAGATGCATTTGGTTTGAGGTCCATGTGCCCTGAATGCATCTTCCTGCCATGTGGGCCCCCCAGGCATAATCTGATGCATCCGTTGTTAGTGTCTGCCTGGCTGGGGGTAATGTGAATGGCTGTCCCTTGTTCTGGTGACAAGTCTTTGCTCACCATTGAAACTCCTGTTGCAGGCAGGGAATGAGAGTAATCATTGTTTCCAGGATGTGGCAATGTTGAGTCCAGACACTTTAGGTACCACTGAAGTTTCCTTATATGCAGTCTTGCATATGGAAGTAGTACGATGCAGGATGCCATGAAGCCCAAAGCCTGCAGAATTTTTCTTGCAGATAACTGGGCCTTTGTTGACAACATTTTAAAATAGGTAGTCAGTTGCCTTTGTTTGTCTGGCGTGAGATAAACCATCTGGGCAGCTGTATTCAAGCTTGCACCCAGGAATGTTATCTCTTGAGAGGGTACTAGTTTTGATTTCTTTTTGTTGACTGTGTACCCTAGCAATGTTAGAAGTCTTTTCACAAATGCCAGATGTTGAAGAAGAATGTCCTTGTTCTCGGCTTGAATTAGACAGTTGTCCAAGTAAGATATATTTGTATTTCTGTTTGTCTGCAGAATGCAAATACTGGTGCCAGGCACTTTGTAAAAAACCTGGGTGCAGTAGATAAGCCAAAGGGCAGTGCAGAGAATTGGTAATGCATTGAACCAGCCTTGAATCTGAGGTATCTTCTGCACAATTGTCTGATTGCAACATGTAGGTATGCCTCTTTTAGGTCTAAAGTCACAAGCCAAGCATTCTTGCCCAGCATGGGCAGAAGCTGCTGCAAAGTCAACATTTTGAATTTTGGACTATCCAGGAATGTGTTCAGAATAGATAGTTCCAGTATCGGCCACCAGGCTTTGTCCTTTCTGGGTACCAAGAACAGTCTAGTAAAATCATTGCCCCTGCTCTTGCTCTGGTACTTGCTGAATGGCCCCCATGTTCATGAGGGATGAAACTTGTTTTTGTGCCTCTGCCCATTGATTTTTTGGCAGATCTGGCCAGCTGTTTGCCTTTGGCAGAGTATGGAAATGGAATTTGTAGCCTTGTGACACTATTTAGAACCCACTTGTCCTGGGTTATAATGTGCCAATTTTGAGCAAAAAGTGCTAATTTCCCCCTAGGGGTGCTGCCAGAAGATAAGTGCTTGGTGCAGACAGGGGAAAGTCATTGGGACTGCTTTCTGTATGTTTGTGCTTTATCTTCTCCAGCTACGGAGGTAGAAGCACCCCATTGTTTTGACCTATAAGAACCTAGTGCCTGGGGTCTGCCCCTAGGGTGTCTGGATCTGCCCCTTTGAGGTCTGTCTGACACAGGAAAGTACCAATTTTTTGTAGGCCAGCGTCTACTAAACCTAGGTGGCTGTACTTGTAAAAAAATCTTTAACAGTTTGCCTAGATTTAGCTTTGTCTTCCATTTTCTTTAACACCTCTTCTGCCTTAACACCAAACAAAGTATCATGCTGTAAAGGTGCATCTAGTAATTTAACTAACATGATCATGCAGATTTTGTTCCTTTAACCAAGCATGCCTCCTAATTACAGAACCCATAACTGCGGCCCTGCAGGAGGCCTCCAAAGAATCAAAACCACATTGAAAATTATGCTTTCCAACTTGTTCTGCCGCATGCAATGAATCCTGCATTTCCTTGTTTTCAGCACATTCAGAATTTAACATCATTTTTTATTTAAGCAATCCCATGAGATGTTGCTGATACTTGAGCATATGAAATTGACAGTTTAAGGCCCTTATAGCCAAAGTTGCAGATGTGTAAACCTTTTTTCCCTATCTATCCAGTGCCCTTGAATCTCTGTCAGAGGGGGTTGGGTTTTTTGCTGTCAAGGCCTTGTGAAATAGTTTCTGGGTCAGCAGCAGGGTTTTTAAAAAGATATTTGTGTGAGTCAGGAACCCTGTAATATCTGTCAGGCTTAACAGGAGCTGGGGGTAAGGAGTCAGGGGCAGGGTTGCCAGACGTCCCTATTTGGGCGGGACTGTTCCGAGATCAGTAGCCTGATCCCGAGTCCGCCCTGCCGGTTTAAATCCCGGCCAGCCTCCACTTTGTTTTTTTGATTGACCCGTATACCTGGCATACGGGCCAATCAAAAATTGCTAAACACGGAGCTTCTTGTGTTCCGTATTAAACACGAGAAGCTCCGTGTTTAGCGATTTTTGATTGGCCTATATGCCGGTATACGGGCCAATCAAAAATCGCTAAACACGGAGCTTCTCGTGTTTAATGCGGAACTGCAATGCATTAAACAAGAGAAGCTCTGTGTTTATTGCAGGCAGAGTGAGCTCAGTTCTTTAGTTCTTTAATGCGCATTTTTTTTTTGGTCTTCACTTTGACGTGAGACCTTTTTTTTTTTTTTTTGTCCCTACCTGCGTTGCTGGAAATCTGGCAACCCTGGGTCAGGGGTCAAACTAGACTCCGAAAACACATCATCAACAATGTCTAACACAGGTGGAATGGCCTGTGCTGAGGTAGTAAAAGAAAATCCCTGAGCCTCTTTTTAGATTCTGAAAAATCTTGGCTTTCCCAGTGGAAATGCTCCCTCATGGTATGCAAGGTTTCCCCAAAGGAATAATCCTCAGGAGGAGATGCTGAAGGTATAAATTCTTCAGCATCAGAATCCTCATGGGGGGAGAATATTCCTGATCAGAAGAGGAATCAGAAGAAATAGAAACCTGATCTGAAGAATAATAGTCAGGGTCTTGCCTAGGCCTCTTATCAGGAGGGGGATGGGAACCCCTGATCAAGGTAATAAAGTCTTCGGCCATTTTGAGCATATGTTTTCTGGGCATAGATGCCTGTCCACGTGGCTCTTGAGTTTGTTTCCTTGCTTTAGAAGGTGCTTTAGTCTTTGCCTTTGAAGCTGATGTTTTAATGTAAAAATGTTTAGGTCTCAATACACCCTCAGAAGCTGGTATCTTCTCAGAGGCTCCGGACTCATCTGAGGGATTAGCGTCCGAGGCTCCAATACCTTGTGTATCCAGCGGCATGGCAGACTCCACGTGGGAGTCGGTAGCGGCCTGCGATTCTGAAGTAGTGGGCGTCAGGGACTGCGAAAGCACCTCACTGAGAACCGGCGACTGGCTTTGGAGAAGCTTTGTCGTCGGTTTTGGGCCTCGGTTGTTTTTCTCTATTCTTTACTTTGCATTTTTTGCAAACTCTGGTAGTCGGATGGCTATCCTGACATTTCAGGATAATTAAACCGGCGTCCAAAAAAGTTTAAAGCAAAATCATACAGATGCTTAATAGCGCATTGGTTAAATCGAGCACAAAACCAACAACCAGTAACATTGTGATCAGGGCCTAGGCAAGGAAGACCGTAAGAATGAAAATCCTTATGAGGTATTTGCTTTCCACAAGAAATACAATTATCAACTTTTTCTGACATCGGTCTGATGTCAGCCACAGATCCCTGGTGGAAAAGTTCAGACAAGAATTGCAAAACCACCGGAAAAGAAGCAGTGTAAGGGTCAACATTCCTTTCCTCAGCCCAGACTGAGAACCTCCTCCATTTACTGGAATATAATTTCATAGTGCAGGGTTTATGAGAAGATGTAAGGATAAGAGTCATGGAGGATGAGAAATCATGAAGCTGGACTAGGGATGGAACTGGAGCAGCCAGGCTGTCAAATTGAGGGTGAAACGAGCCTGACATGTGCGTCAAGAGATCCAGCACTGGGTCCAGATTCCAAGGATCATCTAATAGGTGAGGCCCAAGAAAAGGGAACCAAACTTGTCAAGCCCAGGAGTAATGAAGATCAGTTTGCTTCCCAGCAGTTTCGCTTTCTGAATCACCTTGGATATGAGATGAAAGGGAGGGACAGCATAAAGGAGACCCAGAGGCCAATCGTGAACAAGTGAGTCTCTCGGTGACTCCCCCTGAGGGGGGATGAAAGAGAAATAGCTTCTGCATTTGGCATTGATTGGGCTAGCAAAGAGATCACAGCAAAGCTGTCCCCATCTGTGGAAAATCTGCTCAGCTATTTCCTGCTTCAGAGACCACTCGTGAGGCATCAAAATTGCCCAGCCAAGTTTGTCGGCTATCACGTTGGTTGTCCCCGGGATGTGCATTGTCACCAGAAAGCGCTGGGAAGAAATCACCCACTTCCAAACTCGAATGATCTCTTGACAAAGGGGGTATGATCTGGTTCTGCCTTGCTTGTTGATATACCATACTACCGACATGCCTGACTGTATTGCAATCATCCCAAGAAGAAGAAGATCGTGAAGTGCTTGGAACGCCAAGAGCACTGCCCTCATCTCTAGAACATGGATATGCAGGTGAGCCTTGTGATCTTGTCATGTGCCTTGGACAGTTCTGCCTAGATAATGCCCCACCCTGTGAGGCATCCGTGGTCACAGTGGCAACAGGTAGGTGAGGGACAAATGGAGTTCCTGTGGTTAACTGATTAGGTTTAATCCACCAAATGAGGTCCTTCTTGCAAGAATCTGTTAACAGAATGTGGTGAGTTAAGGCAGATGTTGGAAGGACCACTGGGACGACAGGAGCCACTGAAGAATCTGCATGTATAGTCTGGCTAGCAGCACTAAGTAGTATGGTAGAAGCCATGATCCCTAGAAGCTTCAGCACAGTCTTGGTCTTGACTTTTCGGAGAGTGAGAAGACTGTATCTTAAGTACAAGATTTTGTGCCCTTTCTACTGGAAGATGAGCCAACATGGCTACTGTCTATTTCTGCAACTATAAAAGTCACAAATTGAGAGGGCAATAAGGCAGATTTTTCCCAGTTTATAGTAATCCTCAACTGGGCATTAAGTTGCATAGTAGCGTCCCTGGTCTGAAGAAGTAGATGCCTGGTGGGGGCGGTCACGAGCTAGTCATCCAGATAAGGAAACACCTGGAATCCTCGATGTCTCAGGTGAGTTGTCACTATTGCCATACACGAACACCCTCGTGGCTGTGGTGAGACCAAAGGGCAGAGCACGAAACTGGTAGTGACTGGCTCCCAGCTTGAAGCATAGATGACTCCTCAACACCCTGTCTATTTTTATGTGGTACTAAGCACATCCAAGTATCTTTCCCTAGTAACGGGAGTATAGACTGCAGTGTCACCATTCGGAACTTATCCTCCTTTATGGATTTGTTTAATTTGCTGAGGTCCAAGATGGGCCTCCAGTCCCCTGTACGTTTTGGCACTAAAAAGAATCTTGAGTAAGTTCCAAATCCTATTCGGTCAGTGGGAATGGTTTGGATGACTCTTTCTGCCAGCTACTTGCTGAACTCCACAGTTGCTTGATCCCTGTGATTGGGTGGAACATCCGGGATCCTCTTGGGGACATGAGGTGGCAGAGAAAAGGATATGGAACAACCTCTGGTGATAATTCTTTGTACCCATCTGCCTTTAGTGACACTTAGCCAAGTTTCCGGATACAAAGAAATGTGACCTCTGACTGGCTCCAGAGAAGCACAGTCTGGCCCCCACATCAGGAGCACTGGTAGGGCCATCCCCGAAAAAAATCACGGCCTCCCTGGTTTTGTGGTTCGGCCCTGCCTCTAGGGCGACGTCTACCATTTCCTCCTCCTCCTCTGAAGGAGAAGTCACCCTGTGCATCCTGGAAAAACCTCTGGGACTTCTTGATCCACATTTTACCACCTCTCTGACCCTTGGGATACAGTCTAGAGGGGACGGGAAAATGTACTCACAAGGCAGTGTGCATTTTCCCTTCTTGCTCACACTGGGTGAGTGTGTCCTTAACCTTAGGTCCAAACAATGAAGAACCATCAAAGGGCGCATTGGTAAAGGTAGACTTGAACGATTCCACAAAATTACACAAGCGCATCCAGGAATGCCTCCTTAGGGAAACTCCTGCACCCACTGATTTGCTCGCTCCATCAGCTGCGTAAGAGATGAGCCTCATGGACAAGTTAACAATAGAATTCAAGGTGGACAACTGGGCAGACACCTTCTCAGGGACTCCCTCAGTTGATGTACCTTCTAGAGTCTCTCCTAACTCCTTAAGGAGATCTCTCTGAAGCCTCACAAAGTGTGTTAGGTAGTTCAGCTATCAGAGTAAATGCTGCTGACAAAAAGATATGCGTCTCATTACTGTCCATCATTGGAGATTCTTTATTAGGCGGATGGACAGAAGTCACCACTAGCTCCTTCTTAGTGGCCACCACCATGGCATCTACGGGAACACCCTTTGACAAAAATTCCTACTCCCTGGGAGCTGACAGTAATTTATTTGGTCTCCTGGGGACTGGCTCCATGGCATCAGGAGTATCCCACACCTTCCAACTGAACTGTAACAGTTCGAAGGATGAAGACACCCAAAAGGCTGAAGGTTGAGACCCGAAAGCCTTCAGGTACACCGACTCATCACAAGGGGTGACAGTGGGCCAGCTGCACCTCTGCTTAAGGATCGCGAAGATGTCTACAAAGGAGACATCATCAGAGGACTTGGGGGACCCTTCTGACTCCTCGAGGTCAGTGTCAGAGGTAAGAGACTCGTCCTGGGAGTCTACATGCTTCCTCGTGCATGTCCTCTTCCATGGGAGCTCTTCGGAAGGATATTCCAGGGAGGTCTCGGGAGAATGGGGGCCACAAGCAAGGGGGGGGGGGAAGAGTCCTGAGGCTGTGGGTCTCTGCTGTCCAAGGAGGGAGTAGGTGCTGAGACAGAAGTACGTGCCCGAGGGGAAACAGTGTCGGTACCCCTGGTAGGAGCTGATTATCAGGACAGCATACTCTTCATCTCAAATGCCGATCTCTCTGGCTCTGAAGACCTCCTTGGCTCTGAGAAGACTGAGGATGCCATTGGCTTTGAGATAGATATAGGGTCCAGCACGGCTCGGAAGAGGAAACGCAGAAGGGGTAACAGACTCAAGTGGCCCCGGAACGGACTGGGATGGAGCCAACATTTTAGGCAAGGCAGATAACTTCAAGAGTCTCAGTACTACTCTCTCCACATAATCTTCCAATAAGCTCCTGGAAGATCTGCAAGACAGTGTGGGAGATGGGGATCTCTGTAGTATGGGTGACCTTAATGTAGGGGAGATTGGTAAGGGATCCGTAGACTGGCTCCGATGTCTGCTATCAGTGGTCATCTCCAAACTACCTGGGGTCGACACTGTAGCCATAGTGGTAGTAATAGTACCCTTGATCGGCTCCGGACTCAGTGGAGCCAAGGAGGCAGCAGATTTATCAGTTTTTAGAAATTTTGAGAGGTGGTTCCGACCTTTTTAGATCCATGTGACTTAGAAGAGGAGGAAGTGCTAGCCTGATCTTCCTCAAAGGAGGGCTTAAGGAGACCTTTTAATACAAGTTTGTTCTTTCTCTCCTGCAATACCCTGGCACTAAATGAGTGACAAAACAGGCATGTTTCCTGTAAATGGATGGCCCCAAGACACTATACACAGTTACTGTGGCCATCCATTATAGACATTTCTGTGAACATTTCACACACTTTTTAAAGCCAGAGGGCTCATGATTCTTGACCTCCTTAGACATCTCACAGAAGATTGCCAATCAGACACACAGAGAAGAAAGGGAAAATGGGAGGACTAGGCCCTCTAACTTAAATAGGCCTAGCCCTTAAAGTACTAGCAGACACACAACCACGAGGACTAGATCCTCTAACTTAAATGGGCCTAGCCCTGGTTAAAGAAAGAAGGGAGAAAACCTAGGTCTTCTAACTAAAATGGATCTAGAAAAGGAAAAGGTTTAGAAAGACAATTTTAAACAGTCTCACACATGCATCGGAGAGAAAAGGCAATCTCTAATAAATCAGAGAAAGAGAACAAAGGTCAAAAACCCCATTCTAACTGCAAATACAACAATGCAGAGAGCTCTGCAAGCAAAAGCTATTTATTTTAAACTAAGAAAGCTTATCTAAATTTTACAAAACACTGCACGCACAGTCTAAACTACGCTCAAATTGCTTACAACCACTAATATTAACAATATCTAAACTATTAGAATATATAAAGCAACGACCAGTGAAAAACTAACTGGTACACAGGATACCAACGAGAACAAAGGCCAACAGCCATCTGTCCACAGAAAATTTAACACAAGAAGAAACCCAGTAAATGCTTTGCTAAACTAACTACAAAAACAACACTAGTAAGAGCTATATAAAGCTATCTAAATATGAAAAAAAAACAGTAGAATTTAGCCAAAAAATCTGCAAAATGTCTTACTTAGCCACGGCCAAGAAGCAGCACATCCGAACTCATCGATGTGGCAAATGAGATCTGAGGATTGTACTGGTGCACCATGGGATACCTACCTAGCCACGAACCAACTTGAAGACTTTGAACTTGTAAAAAGGCAGAGTCGGAGCCAAGGATCAGCTCCAAACCCATGTATAAGACTGAAGGCGAGATAGAACTACAGAACATTAAATATCGGAGGAGTTTGTTCATTTACCATAATGTTTTTGTTTTATGCAGTTTGTCTTTTTTTACTGATGGCCTTACAGTGAATAGGAAGACCTAGCACCTTCCACATGAGGGAAAGCAACAAGGACGAGTCAGGGCTTCCAAGAGTGGCTTTTCAGATGAGCATTCTGATGGCTGCAGAGGACTCCTAGTTCCAGTAACATACAGGGTACCTCTTGGCTGATGTGTACAAAATCCCCTTGAGGAGTTCCTTCATGTAGGGATCTGAAGAAGAAATGAAATAGCAGAACCATGTACCCTTGTTAGAAGATTAGGGCAAGCCTTCTTTGTGAGAATAAGAACAGTCTTAGTTGAGCAGTTTAGATTCATACCAAACAGAAAGCCTTTTCTACTAAGGAACAGCAGACTTTCTGGTACCTGTTTTTCTGGCCAGGTTCCTATTACTTGATCGAACGTTTAGGTTAGCGAATACCTAAATGTCGATCTGGTAACAGCAAAAGCAAAAAAATGCAGATGATTTAACATAGGGAAAATTCCCTTGGCTGTTATATGGATTTTGCCCCATTCCCCACTATAGAGCAATCTCGGAGTTGGTATATTTAGTTAGGTGGGGTGTGAGAGGCGAAGCCTCCAAATTCATTTTGGTTTAATTTTTTTTTTTTTTTTGCGGCCAAGGGAATTAATTCCCTATGTTAAATCGGCCGTTCGCTGTCTTCATTTTTCGATATTACCAGATCGACGTTTAGGTATTTGCTAACCTAAACTTTTGATTGGGTAATATAGACACTTCTGGCCTGCTTGAGAATACATACATCGTTGCTGTGGTGTTACCCGTCAGGATTTTTAAAGGTCCTGGTTTCATTTTGAAAATTCATTTTAGAATTAATTTTGTTTCCTAGCCCAACAGCTCAGAATGCCCACTACCAATATCATAACTTTACTGGTTTCTGACCTTTTCAGTTATAAGAAAAAAGTGAACAGTACTCTCAATGTTGGAAAAAAGAAATATTGAAAAAAAACCAACCACCGAGAGAAATAGAGAACACAGACAATGATGTTCAAACTCTAATAGCATTACACAACATAATTTTGTATAGAGGGTATCATATAGTAAGAGAAGTAAAATCAAAGACATTGATAAATGGGAGAAAAAAAGAACAGCAAAAACAAAGATTGGACAGTACCAATGTCATTAGTACACTCAGAGAGTGAGGCTATCAAAAAAGGTCATTCACAACTACTGGAAAATATTCAGTGTAAAGGAAGAAATTAATAAGGCAATAGGTTTGAAGCCCTTATTTATTAATAAAAAAGGTTGTAAACTTAAGAATATTTTAGATGTGGATTCAGAGGCAAATGGAAACAAAAGGGACACTTTAAATGTCATAATTGTTCAATGTGTAGATGCATTTCAGAAAGTTCATACTTCATTAATAAGATCACTGACAAAACAGTGTTCCATAATTTATCACATGCACATCCAATTATGTTGTTTATTTAGCAGAATGCTTGTCCTGTGAAGCATTTTACACAGGAAAAACTAATAGGGAATTAAATATACCCATTTATGATCATTATGCTGTTAAAATTAACAAAGACAATTCTATAGGAAAACATTCTATGGACTGTAATCAGTCCAAGAAGTTTTTGTTTTGTGTTATAGATTTTGTTTCCACTGACATCAATGGCGAAAAGGGGGAGGGGTACAAAGAACTTAAGTGGCAAATTATGTTTAATACTTAAACCCCACCAGGACTTAATAATGCTAATTACAAGGTGGTTCACTACATTTGTTATATTAAAATTACTGTTAATAGGATCAGTTAATATTTGTTAGTTTTTAAAGTAAAAATCTATTTTAATTGTTTGTTCTTTGTGACTGGTCATGTATAAAAGTTGGGTGTGTATAACTCTGTTCAACAGGGTTGGTTCAGAAGACAACCTAACTCAGGTCAAAAGCGCTCAACTATAAAAGACTTTGGACATCATTATCTGTGTGTTCACTATTTCTTTGCAACGTTTTCACTTACACTGATTTTTTTTTTTAATCTCACTTGTATGTCAAGCATTTCACTGTGCAGCCATAATGTCACAGTGTTGTATTAAATCAAGTACTATCAACATCAAGTTAAATCTTCTTGGTATGTACATTACAACACTCCCAACTATTTTTGGCTTGGGTCATGGATGAAAATGGACAGATCAGTTATCAAATGAATGACATCTGGCAAAAGGGTTAGTAGGTGTTCAAAGAATGAACTGGTGACAGACTGTAGATGACCAATCTAAGTGGGACACTTGTTACTACAGTCACTAAATCATGCATACAATACACAGCAGTTGACTGCAACTTGAAAGGAAACAAAATGAAATTTTTGTAAATAATGCCATACTGAAATCTGATGTACTTACAATGGCCCCTGGATAAAATAAAGAGTTGAAGCCTACCACATCAGAGTAAACAGTATATAATATAATGTATACTTCCATATAAGGTGCGCAACTGAAATGCTAACAAACTGAATAGCACTTTCTAGAGAATACTAAAGGAAGAATCATACATATCTACCTGTCTAATGCTGTTAACTCAAATTGCAGTCAATATTAAACGCTTATATAAAATGGGTTTTATCCTTCATAAAACCCCCAAGGAAACAACCAATACCTGCTTGGGACCTCAGTTTAATTCTAGAAAAGCTGACCTTGCCTCCTTTTGAGCCAGCTGCCTCAACAGATTTGCAATATTTGTCCTGGAAAACAGCCTTCCTTCTGGCTATCACCTCAGCTCGCAGGGTATCGGAACTACAAGCCCTCATGGCTGTGCAGCCTTTCATCATTTTCCATCAGGACAGAGTTTCCTTACGAACCAACCCGTCCTTTATGCCAAAGGTGGTATCCAGGGTAGCTTTGAATCAGGCTATCCACTTACCTACCTTTTACCCTAATCCTCAAAACAAAGGGGAGAGACTACTACATTCCTTGGACATCCACAGACAGTTGTGTTATTATTTGGACAGAACAAAGCCTTTCAGAAAATCAGAACAACTCTGTGTCCTATGCTACAGGAGCTCAAGGGAAGCCAATTTCCAAACAGACAATCTCAAAATGGATAGCCCACTGCATACGCTTTTGTTACTCTTTTCATGGTAAAACTGTACCTGCAGGCATCAGATCTCACTCCACAAGGGCCACAGCTATCTCTGCAGCTTTCCTCAGAGGAGTTCCTACCAAAGATATTTTGGAAGCAGCCACTTGGAGTTCTGTACATACCTTCTCCAAGCACTACCACCTACCATTATACTCCAAAACTAGAGCAGGCTTTGCCACTGCAGTCTTGCAGGGCATCCTGGCTCCTCCTAGTTCCACCTAGTGCCTACCACCCCTTTTTTTAGCTTTGGGATTCTACCCATCTGTTCACACATACTTGTCAAACACCAGAGACTCAATTCCCTGCAGTAAATTATAAGGTAGTTAACTGTGGTGAGAAAATGTATTACTATGTTGCACACAAGTGAATTCTTAGTTTTCACACAGCAATTGTCATTTAAAATCAGGGGGAACATAAAACTGAAAAATTGTCTCTCTATAAATGCTCTGATTGCCATGTTCAAAATCAATTTAATCGTAAAAAAATTAATTACTTGTAGAAGCACTGAGGAGGACTGAGGGGCTGCGAGAATTTCCATTCAGAGTGTAGATGTAAATTCTGTAATCTGTGCCTGGCTGGAGGCCTAAATGGAAAGATCAAAGATGATAAAGAAAGTTAGTTGACTCTTAACATAGCTATTTTACTTTCATCAGTCATTTGAAAAATGTAGAGAAGTACTCTGAAATGCTACTATCCTACAAACATGCAGCATTTCTAATACAGATGCCAGAGTAAAACTGAAGTACTCACCATAATAACCAATATGTGGGGGGGGGGGTCTTCTCAAGAGAGAAGTAAAAAGCAAGCTCAGCTATTTTTTCCTTCATTGTTGACTTGCAGACCACTTGGAAACATATGCAATGTCCAGCATTTCAAACCCAAACCACAAAGCAACTGCATTCATTAAAAGGAAAAACAAACAGATATATGCAGGCCCAGATTACAAGGTCTGGTCAACACAGCCACATGGTGAAAGGATAAATAAATATACATGAAAAACATCCTACATTAAGTGCAAACAAGCTTGGGAACCAAAGTTAAAAGAGGTGTGTAGAAAAGTACAGGGTTTGCTATTATTAGGAGATGCTTCAGACAATGAGTCGCTTTAGTTCTTTCAGACCGATAAGCAGAAAGTCACTACTGTGCAACCGTCTGAAGTTTGGTGCAGTGTGCAGAAGTCGGGTCAAATATGCAACATTCCAGAATATTATACTATTCAGGAGGAAAGGAATAATTCCAAGTATAATGTGTGCAGAAGTTACGGCTATCATATATGCAGTCTATTTCAGTTTATCACTGTTAGGGGAGACTCATTTGATTCTGATATTGTTGACATCTACCGCCACTGTACATAATAAAACATTCTTAACCAAACTACAGTGTTTGCAGACTTTACTCTGAAAAGCACAAGAAAACCTGGCACATAAAGGAGAGACTGGCACCTGTTCATCACAGTTCTGGGTAATTAAAAGAAATACATTAATTCTAGTCTCATTCCAGTTTCTTCTACTTATTTCCAGGTCACTGTAGTATTCTACGCTCCTATCAATTCTTACATGAAAATACTGCAGTTTTCCATATATGTGGAACAGACCCCCTCTTGCAAACCAAATGATATAACCAGCATAGACAGGTTAATAGTGCTTTAGAGCTTTTATAACTGTATAGCCCATTGTAGGGCCAGCTGATGAGTACAATTTACTTGTACTTTGTGCAGAAACCACTAAATCCTGATTTATAAATCAGGCAGGTCTAACTGTGCTTGTTGAAATCAAAACTGGAGAAAGCGGAGTCATTTGAAAAGTAAGAAAAGTCTGCAAATAACTCTACCAACTAAGATGCATCTGTGACTATTACACCAGACTTGATAATCCTAACAGCTAATGACAACATAACAGATAATAACAGCTAGTAGTACCTAGAAAGAGCCTTTTTTTTTTATACAATAGGTTCATAGGTAGGTACTAGGCTATCGGCCCTAGGGCCCATACAAGCCTAGCCAAAAAATTAACCCTGGCTTTCGCCACCCAAGAAAATTATTTTCCTGAGCCCCTGTCGAGCAGAGCCACAGAAGTGATCCCTGGGGTGAATTTCCCATTTCCCATCCAATCATCAAGATTTTTCTTGAGTGCTAATGAGGAGCTCTGACATAGATAGGTAGTCTGTTCCAGAGTATGGGAAGTCTCTGGGACAGGAATCTATCCCTCCAGCATGTTCTGTTTATTGTGGTGACAAGGTTAAGGTCCCTAGAGCATGTAGCTCAGAGGGAATTGGGATTTCTTTAAGTGGAGCATGTCCAACAGCTCTGGGTTTGACATAGCTTTGTATGTTAGGCAGAGATCGCCCCCAAGTAGGCGATATGCGATGGAGTAAAGCTGTAGTTTTTTGAGACGGTCTGCATAGGGCATATGTTTGAGGCCAGTAATCCTCTTTGTGAGGTATTTCTGTGGTCTTTCCAGTTGTTGCAGATGTCTTGTGAGGTACATACCAAAAGGGGTGTTGTACTCTATAATGGGTCTAATGAGTGATGAGTAGAGGGGAACAATGACCTCTTTTTTTCTAGATGAGAATCCTTTTGTGATGAGATGAGCCACATAGAAGGATTTCCTGACCACTGTGGCGATGTGATTATCAAAGGAGAGACTACTGTCCACCTGTGTCCCAAGGTCTCATCACATTTTCGGCATTAAGTAGACTACCAGCTATGTGGTAGTTCATGGGTACAGAGTTTTTACCAAAGGGGATGACAATACACTTTTTGGCATTGAGCTTCAGGCCATGGCTTTGACACCAGGTATCTGTCTCATTGAGGCCCTTTTGTAGTTTGTCCACATTGTTAGGAGTTTCGATTATGGCTCCTAGTTTGCAGTCATCTGAAAACTTTATTAGCCAAAGACCTTCTGTGTTGGCCTGCACTTCAGAGAAGTAGATACCAAACAGGAGAAGACCCAGGACTGAACCCTGTGGTACTCCACTTGTCACTGGTCTGATGTCGGATTTGGAATCCGCTACTTTCACAGTGTGGGTTCTGTCCGTTAGCCAGTTGGCAACCCATCTTGTGACATAGGGATTTATACCTAGTTAGTGAGCTTATCTATAATTCCAGGGGATGGTGTCAAAAGCCTTGGCGAGATCTAGATAAGCTGTGTGAACCATTCAGTGGTATATGTTGCAACTTGTACTCTTATTTCCTTCTACTAGACCTTATCAAACACCTACATCTACTCCTAATCTTCTGACTTTTTTTTTTATTACACATTATCTTACACCTCAGCTAATGAGTTTTCACTTCCTCCCTAGCTATAGAACTTACTTCACACTTTTTTTTTTTTTTTTTTTTTTTTTTACACACAACTGATATTGCCTTTGGAACAAAATGATTAATAAGAGAACATATTCATAAAAATGTCTCAGCAAGCTAACATTACCTTCCACAGCTACCTGTCCATTCCAATTTTCTACTTTAACATGCCGAATATCCTACTTGATAATATTTCAGTGATGAAGAATTATACTTCTACAAAACTCTTTTTTTTTTCCTTTTTCAACTTCCCAATAAACACAAATTATGAGAATCCAAGTCCATATTCAATCTTACAAAATGATTACTCAGTACTGATCCAAACCACATCAAGATTACATTCCCTTGCTGATACCTTGACCAGGTAGGAATAACCAAGCTTAGAACCAGATCTAATAAAACTGGAAATGTTTCCAAAGTAACAGCTGTCCCAGGAGAGAAAAACTGCATTTCCACTAAACATAATCATACTGAACCAGATTTAAAAAAAAATTCTCCTGAGTAGCACTAAATACTTAAATCATAACATATAAGGACTGAGAAATTAATAAAACATAACAGCAAGATTATATCTTCTCCCCAAAACATTAACCCCAATAATTTCAGTCAGCACAATTAACCATTATTGATGAATTAAAAGAGAGGAGCTGACCTCTGCTTGTTGTAAAGAGGTGATGTCTTTTGGGAAAGGACCCCAAGCACAGATCGGGTCTCTCTCTGTCATTCCTGCTATCTATAAATCTTTTAGGATTGGGAGTAACAGGACATCCCCTTGCACAAAGAAAGCAGCTAGAGATTAGAAGTAGCAGATCCTCTTTACTATATCACCTGACACCAGGGATATCCTGGCAAAAATGGAACTATTGGAAAAACATCAGCTTCACCACTTCTTGCTTTTATGGGAGGACCACTGGAAGAAGGGTAGAATAAAGGGAGGAAAAGTATATTGAAGTTTCCTATTCCAGTGGCCTAAAAAACACACGCACACAGTCTCAGGCTTACCTGCACGAGAAGCTACAGCAGAACGTCCTCAACTAGTTACTTGATAACATATCCACATTCAGGACCCACGTCTGTGCCAGAGTTTGGTGTCCAACTTCCATTCATGGAGACTGGGATTAACATTCTCATTGGTCTAAAAAGGAGTTGTGGGCCAAGGGACTGTAACAGGCATGCAGGTATAACTACAGGTACTTACAGCTTCTGCCTAACCCAATTCAAGTGCAACTTAGGACAATTGGATGGGAAACTGGAGATTCATCCCTGATTTGGCACCTATGTCTCTAATGCAAACAGGTAACCTATAATTGGTTCATCTCCCAGGCCCATGATTACAATGGTATCAGAACTTGCCAGAGATTTGGGATGCATGGCTAGGCTTAAAAAGGCCATTGCGGTAGTTAGCCTAGTAAACACCAAAGAACCTATATAATTTCTATCAAATCAACCACAGTTGCTGTACCTTGGGGAATAGGTAAATTCTCTGACTTCCTGCTACTGATTTCAAATACTTCATACCAAATATTTTCATAAATTTGTTCAGAAATGTATCCTCCTTTCCTTTGTTATATTTTCCTGTATAGCCCCCCCCCCCCCGACACATCCTCACTGTTGCAAATTAAAATTGAGTCTTCAACTACATTATCTGCTAAAAGTTGATTTCACCCAATTTTTTAAGCTCCAAAATAAAAGTTTTAGGTGCAATATAAATAAATGCCAGTGCAATCCTCATTACTTGACAGTAGCCTCTTGCTGCTACAAATCTGCCATTATCTTTTTTTCTCCTCCTCTATTAGCACCTGTGCTCCTCTAGTAATTAATACAAGTACACCTTTTCCTTTGTCCCTGATTTTCTACACAATATCCACCCTGAAATCCTTTATCAAATTCACATGCCGAGTTCCTTCCAAGTATGTCTCCTGTAGCATTATTTGCACTCTGCATTTCTAAATACAATTACATATTTTTTCTTTTTCTATACCTGTGAAGCCATTCACATTCCAAGATATGGAAAGTGTCACCAGTATGGTAAAACGTCATTATTCCCAGCTATTATATATGGCAGTGTTTTTAAATGTTTAATTCCATCTTTTGTAATACATGCACCCACTAATGTTTGGCAGATTAATCTGTTATACATTTATCAACCTTGGAAGCTGCATTACATTTTAAAATACTTTTTGTTTTAATAAAAAAAACATTAAAAAATACACACATCCAATAACAGCCCCAAAGCCCATCAACTTAATACAAATACATATAACTGTACATTTTCAAATAATGAAGTTAATCCCTTGTATTTAGAGCATTTGTGCCAAACAGGCAGCTCTTAACCTGAAATTGAGGTTATTCATGTCAAGATACATGCCTTTGCTTCTACTTACACTAATTGGTATCTTTTCTTTTTATGTTTATTTTCACTCCCCAGATATAAAACTTGCATACTTCCAGAAATCATTAACTTGAAGAAACCAGGGTTCTGTGTTTTACTGCCCTATTATCAGGTTGCCTCCATGGAAGAGAGAAAAAAAAAAGAAAAATGTATTCCTCTGTTGCAGCATCAAGACGAGCTGAAACATTTATTGGTCATAGAAAATGTTTTATATTCAGTTGTCATATTTACTTGGTTCCACTTAAATTTTGTTGTTAGATTAAACCAAGGGTCTTAAATCCAGACTTACAACTTGCGCAAAAATAGCTCTACATATATTACCAGCTGGGCACTCTAACACCACATCAACAAACCAAGATTATAGCCTATTAACAAACATGATTGTCTAGCTTTTCATTTTTTGCACAGTAATGTCTATTTCTTATCACAAAAGAAGGAAGAGGAAATGAAAAAAAATCTGTTTACTTTCACAACTATCACACACATGAACTAAAACAATTTACTATAAACATGTAATTCTTATTGTGAAAAGCTTCATTGAAATACTGTTAAGAAATTGTTCTTAGTTATATTTTTCCTTACTCTTCCATGTCCCTCAGGGTCCTTCTAAATATTAACACGAAGACAAATGCATTTCAGTTCCACATAAGTTTAGCAATGCCAACAAACGTCCACTCTTTCCACTAATTCTTATAGGACTGTATTTCTCAACTGTGACTCTCTGCAGTTTTACATTTATTCATTTTCTGTTATTATTCTTATTCCTATGCATCTCCATCTCCCAACTACAGATTCTGCTTCAACTACATAGTACTCCCTAGTTTTCTGGTGAAGTTCTGTGCTTTTCTCTCTCTCAATGTAGAAATAACAGCCAGTAATGACAAATCTGGTGAAATTCCAAGTAAACCAAGAGTAAAACAGCCAAAACACCATAACCAAGACAGGATACAGTAACAATTTTTATGATGCACTTTAGAATGCTAAAACACTTAAAAATTCAAGTAAAACTTATGGCTGCTTCAGGCAAAACACTACAACAGTAAACCCCGTCCTTTTTACAGTCTAAAATCACATGACACAGCAATAGCTGTAACTTGTTTATTACAATTCTCTATAGGAAATTGTGACATTATCTTAATACATAACTTTTCCCCATGGATTTACATAACATTGCTTCATTAAATTATTATACCACATCCTTCTAGATTTCTTTACATTAATCAATTTCTATTTTCCGATTCAGTATTTTTTCTATTTGCATATACACTCTCCCTTTATTCTCATGTCCAGAACTTTTTGTACTTGTACTTAAACATTATTCACTACTACATGTCTCATTCTCTTACTTTACCCACTTTAACACTCTATATAAGTTTAAAGAAGTAAAACTGGATTTAGTAACCTCAATGTCCCTTAATCTTCACTCATAGAGTACGCATCTTTCACTGGGTTTAATCTTGAATCTCACTAAAGAAAACACCAGTTGCACAATTTCCTTTTCATATTTTTCTGGGATCATATAAAATTCTCATATTACGAATTCACTTCATAAAACCTTTTCTTGAATGTTAATCTGCAGAAGACATTTCTTTCACTATTTCTATGAAAACCTCCCAATGCATCACTGCCAAATCATTCTCCATAAATTATCCTTAGCAGACATTTCACTAAAAATACACCCCCCTATTTTTATATCACAACCCCAAACCCTTACTTTTAACATTATTCATGATCATTACCATTTCCTTTAAACATCCTTTCAGACAAACCAACACCTTCCTCATCCATATATTGTTCTTGGCAACTACAATCATATTTGTCTGCATGTCAAAACTACTGGAATCACCACTTTCTTCAGTTATCACATATCAAGCATCTTTCATTTTATAAGTTAATCACTATCACATTCAATATCAATAAAATCATTCCATTCATGGAACATCCTGCTTCTTTACTCAACCATTTACCATCACTCTCATTTTTAAATTCTGACACACAATTATTCTACAATCTACTCCATGCTTTTCCATAACATCCCAAAAAGCATCAAGTCCTTCTGTATCAAACATATTTCTTAAATCGCCTACCATAAATTTACATACTCCCTTTTATGTTTATTACACACAATTTATCTTGCAACTAACAATTCTTGACATCCCCCTTTCCCTTTTATACCTTATAAACTTTCTTCCATAATCTACCCTTCCATTAGCATTCCATACCTCTGTGCATGATACTGAATCATTTACTTCATCCAGTTCACTAACAGTAATTTCTTTTTCAAATTTTTAACTCACTCGAATACGTTTTACTTTCCATTCTCTTATTTCCTTCTTTTTACTCTTATACATAATTTTTTTTTCACATGCACAACTACAATACTCAATTTGCTCATATTCTTTTTATCTCTTTTCCTATTTTATACAAATATGCTGATACCTTTCTCCTTTGAAATCTCTGCCTAAACAGCAATGTCTTGATTTTTTTCTCAGTTTCTTTTTCCATACCATAATGCTCATGTACTATCTAAATTATCCAATATATTTAAATACATTTTCCCATACTACACTTTTTCACATCATCCTGCCATTGAAAAAAAATTGATACTTTTGAAAATCAGTCCACCATTTAAACCAGAAGTCCTTCATGGTTATATGATACTTCCACAACTGCAATACTTTCTACATCTCAGTTTCATCCCATAATTTCTCATTTATTCTTTTTACTCCCTTTCCTATTTTAAAGGGGACAATATACCACTTCCAAATAGGGTAGCTTGCCTCAGACCGAAATGGTGGTAACAGCACATTTTTTTTTACCATTATGGCTGTGAACTGCCATGTCCCTGCACATAGAGAAATAAGCACTAGAGATCAGTTCTCTAGATGAGCCAATGTCAGTGTATACCAGCATTTCATCTTCATTTTTTTTTGAAAACAATAAGGTTGCCACATTTCCAGTTCATAATGGGATACCCATGGTTTAAAGATCGTGCATCCTGTTGCTTGCAATGACTGCAAACGTGAAAGGAAATTGTCCAGGTTTGCTGACTGCATCAATGTTGCGGGAGCAACTCTGCCATTAAGCAGTTAAATTAAAAAAAAAAAAAGCATATGCTGTCCTTTCAAGTCATTATCTTCTTAATCTGCAGGCTACAGGTGTGCTGACAGCTGTCTGTTCTTGAAATGTGAAGTACTAATTGGCTGAAATCTAGGTATGGCCAGTACCAGAGAGAGGAAAAGCACTGTATATGCCACCATGAAATGTTTTCTTACTTTGTCAGAAGAGATTTAATCATTCAAAATACTTCATTTTGTAATTGCGTTTCAAGGAAACTGGGTTAACTGACAGAGTACAGCATTGCTGCAAGTATTGCTGTGGTTGGGAATACAGCTCTCAACCAATGAGGCACAAAAGTCAACAGACTCTGAGAAATCCATTAATCATCTGGGACAATCAAGGACACAAAAGTGCAGTTGTGTACACTTACCATAAATGTAGATTTTCGAGTGTATTCACTGTTGCAGTCGTCACATTTTGGTTATCTGCTTGCAGTAGCCCTCAGATGGCCTGATTATTAAAGTCTTGGGTCCTGCATCAGTAGCCGTCTCATCTTCCATGATGTCAGGTAGGCAGGGGTATAAAGCATGCAGCCGATGCCATTACATCAGTTTTTCTTGCCCCAAATGTCAGGTGCCCCCCCCCCCCCCCCCCCAATGGGAAGCAATTAAATCTATAATACAAGGATATACTTCCAACAAAAAAGCAAATACACCAAAAAGCTTTTTGAACATAGTGAGAGTAGAGATATAGCCAAAAGAAGAAAGGGGGCTGGAGGGAGGGTAACCAGGACTGCAACAGTGAATACACTTGAACATCTACATTTATGGTAAGTGTACACAACCATACTATGTTCTTCGTGTTTCACTGTTGCAGTCATCACATTTGGGTAGATGCCCAAAGGCTGGGAGGAGGAAATTAGATAGCATTAGGACCAGCTATAAGGCCCTGCAAGACTGCAGTGGCAAAGCCAGCTCTGGATTTAGCGAAATTTGGCAAATTACAATGCCTGGTGAAGGTATGTACAGAAAGTACAGTTTTGTACCTACCATAAATGTAGATGTTCAAGTGCTAATACAGCTGCAGTCATAACAGATTGGGTTCTCCTGCCGTCAGGCGGGTCCTCGGTCGGCCGAATTCCAAAGTCTAGGTCCGGCGTCGGTTGTCGTCGCTTCTTCCCTGACGTCGGTGCGACAGGGGTATAAAAGAACCAGCCGACGCCATTTTCTTCAGTTTTTCTTGCCCCAGATGTCAGGTGCCCCCAGAAGGAAGGCAATACATAAATTTATGTAATAATGCAGTGCAATATAGTCAAAAAAACAGTAGTTGCAAGCAAATACACCATAAATGAATACCCCAATCAAGTTGTATGAGGAGGTGTTAGCCAATAGGCCTGTCCCAAGAGGGGAAGGAGGGAGGGAAACCTGGACTGCAGCTGTATTAGCACTCGAACATCTACATTTATGGTAGGTACAAAACTGTACTATGTTCATCGTGCATACAGCTGCAGTCATAACAGATGGGTAGAATCCCAAAGCTAAAAAGGGGGTGGTAGGCACTAGGTGGAACTAGGAGGAGCCAGGATGCCCTGCAAGACTGCAGTGGCAAAGCCTGCTCTAGTTTTGGAGTATAATGGTAGGTGGTAGTGCTTGGAGAAGGTATGCACAGAACTCCAAGTGGCTGCTTCCAAAATATCTTTGGTAGGAAACTCCTCTGAGGAAAGCTGCAGAGGTAGCTGTGGCCCTTGTGGAGTGAGATCGGATGCCTGCAGGCAAAGTTTTACCATGAAGAAAGTAACAAAAGCGCATGCAGTGGGCTATCCATTTTGAGATTGTCTGTTTGGAAATTGGCTTCCCTTGAGCTCCTATAGCATAGGACACAAAGAGTTGTTCTGATTTTCTGAAAGGCTTTGTTCTGTCCAAATAATAACATAGCTATCTGTGGATGTCCAAGGAATGTAGTAGTCTCTCCCCTTTGTTTTGAGGATTAGGGTAAAAGGTAGGTAAGTGAATAGCCTGATTCAAAGCTACCCTGGATACCACGTTTGGCATAAAGGACAGATTGGTTCATAAGGAAACTCTGTCCTGATGGAAAATGATGAAAGGCTGCACAGACATGAGGGCTTGTAGTTCCGATACACTACGAGCTGAGGTGATAGCCAGAAGGAAGGCTGTTTTCCAGGACAAATATTGCAAATCTGTTGAGGCAGCTGGCTCATAAGGAGGTAATGTCAGCTTTTCTAAAATGAAATTGAGGTCCCAAGCAGGTATTGGTTGTTTCCTTGGGGGTTTTATATTCTTAGCCCCTCTGAATAACTGTCTTAAGAGGGGATGAGAGAATAAAGGAGGATCAGTGCTGTATTCTGCAAAAATGGCTGAGGCATGGATTTTGATGGAGGAGAATGAAAGTTCACTGCTTAGCAGCACAGCTAGATACTGTAATATTTGAGGTAAATTCAGTATTCCAGGATTCTGGCCCTTTTTCCTCATTCCAGGCACAAAATCGCTTCCATTTTGCGGAGTAAGCTTTCCTAGTAGAAGGCCTTCTGGCCTCCAAAATGACATCCTGCACCTCCTTGGAGAGTAGGGTCTGTTGTGAAGTTAAGGAATCTTCCATGCGGCCAGATTGAGTGTTTTCAGCTGACTGTGAAGAGTTTTGAAGCTGTGCTAAGTCAGAAGAAGAGGCATTAGAGGTAGGGTCCATGGTGGGGAATGCGTCAGGCTCCTCAGGAGTGGGTACCAGTGCTGTCTTGGCCAGTCTGGAGCAATGAGAATCATCTTTGGTCTGTCTGCTTTGGTTTTTAATAGAACTTTGGGCAGCATAGGAAGAGGTGGAAATGCATAAACTGTCATTGTTGTCCAACTGAAAGAGAGAGCGTCCACTCTCCAGGCCTGTGGATGAAAAGTCCTTGAGCAGAATTTTGTCAATTGGTGATTTTTGTGGGAGGCAAAGAGATCTATGTCTGGCCTTCCCCATGCTTGAATTATTTCTGTAAAAACTTGAGGGTGCAACTTCCATTCATGTGGGTCTGTCATATTTCTGCTTAGGTTGTCTGCCAGCGTGTTTTCCTTGCCTGGCAAGTACTGTGCTTTAAGTTCGATTTGTAATTCCAGAGCCATGTTCCAAAGTGACATGGCCAGCCTGCATAGGGGGTATGAATGGGTTCCTCCCTGTTTGTTTATGTACCACATTACTGTGGTATTGTCTTGTCCTTATCAATAGTTGGCCTGGATGCAGAAGGTCTTTGAAAGCCATAATAGCATTTATTACTGCTAGCATTTCCTTTTGATTGATGTGTAGGTGCTTTTCTTTTTGGGACCATTTGCCCTGAATGCACCGATCTGTCATGTGCGCCCCCCAGGCGTAGTCCGAGGCGTCTGTTGTGATGACTTGATTTGCTTGAGGCTTGCAGAATGGGAGACCTGTGTTTCTTTGGCATGCTTGAGCCCACCACAGAAATTCCTTTTGAAGACTTGGAATCAGTGGTATTATTGTTTCCAAACTGTGGCTGTGTTGAGACCATAGGTTTTTCAGGTACCATTGAAGTTTCCTCATATGCAGCTTTGCACGTGGGATTAGTAGGATGCAAGATGCCATGAATCCCAGAGCCTGCAGGATTTTCCTTGCAGTCAGCCTGGTGAAATTTGCTAGTTTTCTGAAGTATTGAGTTAGTTGCCCCTGTTTCTCTGGCGTGAGGTAAGCCATCTGGGTGTTTGTGTCCAAGTTGGCACCCAGGAAAATTATTTTTTGTGAGGGTATTAGCCTTGATTTCTTTTTGTTGACTGTGTACCCGAGAGAATTCAACAACATTATTACAAAAGCCAGATGTTTCAGAAGTATGTGCTTGCTGTCCGCTTGGATCAGGCAGTCATCCAAATATGGGTATATTTGTATCCCTTGAAGTCTGCAGTAGGCAATTACTGATGCCAGGCATTTTGTGAATACTCTGGACGCAGTAGATAAGCCAAAAAATCTGAGGTATCTTCTGCAATTTTGTCTGATTGGGACATACAGGTATGCCTCCTTGAGGTCCAATGTTACCAGCCAAGACTCCTTGCCCAGCATGGGAAGAAGCTGCTGTAAGGTGAGCATCTTGAATTTTGGCACGAGTAAAAATGTGTTTAGGATGGATAGGTCCAAAGTAGGTCTCCAATCTTTTCCCTTCCTTGGTACCAGGAATAGTCTGGAATAAAAACCTTGACCTTGTTCTTGAGTAGGTACCTCTTGAATAGCTTTCATGTCCATGAGATCTGAAATTTGTCTTTGTGCCTCTGCCCTTTGATTGTGTGGCAGGTTTGGCATGCCTCTCTTTTGTGGAAGGGTGTGAAAATGGAATCTGTAGCCTCTGTTTATAATGTCCAGGATCCATTTGTCTTTTGTGACAATATGCCAATTTTTCGAAAATAATGTCAGTTTTCCACCTAAGGGTGCTGCCATTTGAGCCTTGCTTGGCATGCAAAGGGGAAAGTCATTGGGTTTGCTTTCTGAATGGCTGTGAACTATCCTCACCACCTCTTTGTGTAGGAGCTTGCCATTGTCTGCCTCTAAATGATCCTTGAGCTTGCCCTCTGCCCCTCGGGCGCCTGTATCTACCTCTTTGGGGTCTGTCCGTGGCTGGAAAGGACCAATTTTTGGAAGGCCAATTTCTACTGAAACGTGGAGGTAGTACCTGTAGAAAATCTTTTACTGTTTGCATTGATTTAGCCTTTTCCTCCATTTTCTTTAATACTTCATCAGCTTTAACACCAAATAATACATTTTTTTGTAGAGGGGCATCTAGTAATTTAGCTTTGACATGATCTGGTAAGGTTTGCTCCTTGAGCCAGACATGTCTACGTATGACTGATCCTGTAACAGCAGCTCTACATGAGGCCTCTAGAGTATCAAAACCACATTGCAAGGTATGTTTACCCACTTGTTCTGCACTATGCATCAAATCCTGCAACTCCTTCAAGTCTGGTTGTTCAGGTTGTGACATTTTGCTTCTCAACTGTGATAACAGAAACTGTTGGTACTTTAACATATGGAACTGGCAAGTTTAATGCCCTCATGGTTAAGGTGGCCGAGGTGTATACCTTTTGTCCCCACATTTCTAAAGCTCTGGAATCTCTCTCTGAAGGTAATGGATTTTTAGCAGTGGAGGCCTTAATTCCCTTGGGGCCCTGTGAGATAGTTTCTGGGTCAGCCGCATGGCTTTTGTATAAGAATTGGTGCGAGTCAGGAACCCGGTAGTACCTGTCAGGCTTGACTGGGGCTGGAGGTAAAAAGTCTGGGTTAAGGCAGGCCTCCGAATACACATCATCTAGTATGTCTAAGACAGGAGGTATAGCCAGAGGCCTGTGCTGAGGGAGCAAGAGAAAATCCCTAAGCCTTTTCTTGGAGTCTGAGTACTCTTGGCCTTCCCAGTGGAAGTGTTCCCTAAAGGTATGCAAGGTTTCCCCAAAAGAGTAATCCTCAGGGGGGGGGAGACAGAGGGAATGGACTCCTCAGCATCAGAATCTTCAAAAGGGGAGTAAGAATGTTCCTGTTCATCAGAGTGCTCTGAAATAATGGAGGCCTGGTCCGAGGAGGGGGATTCTTCCTCCACTCTGGGCCTTTTGTCCGGGGGGGGGGGGGTGAGAACCCCTGATAAGAGTAATTAAATCCTCAGCCATTTTAAGCATCTGTTTTTTAGGCATGGGGCCTGGAGAAGGGCCCTGTGTAGCTTGTCTCTTAGAATGCATGGCTGCTTTAGACTTAGTGAAAGCCTTGATGGAAAAAGAAGAGGAAGGCCTGAAGACACCTTGAGAGGAGACAGACCTGTCTACATTCTGAGTTTCACCGCCTAGAGTGGCTTTGGTATCTTTAGTCAGGGTGTGAGCCGAGGAGCCTGCGACCTCGGGCACAGGACACACCGCCAATGAAGTGTCGTCGGTAGGCAGGGGCTGTGTAGATGCCTCGCTGAGAACCGGACCACCTGTAGTCTGCTTTGGCGTGGTGTCAGTAGAGGCCGCGGACCTCATGTGTTGGTCCTTATCTTTGCGTCTTTTAGTCAAAACTGGAGTCTGAGTATCCGACGACATAATGTAGTTAAATTTTTTGCCAAAATAGTGCTGGGCGAACTCCGCCCGATGCTTAATGGTGCGTTTGTTTAATGTAGCACAAAAACGACAGACCGAGACATCGTGGTCTGGGCCTAAGCAAGGAATGCAGAGGGAATGAAAATCCTTATGCGGTATTTGCTTCCCACATGAAATACAATTATTAACTTTGTCTGACATCGGTCTGAGGCAAGAAAAGTGTCCCCAACGGGGTACTTAGCTTTCAAGAAGACTTCGGTTGCAAAATTTTCGTAATTTCAGGAGCTGGCCGACCGGCACTTGCGAACTGCTTCTGCTTCGGGCACCGCGCAGCAAGAAAGACTGAAGAAAATGGCGTTGGCTGGTTCTTTTATACCCCTGTCGCACTGACGTCAGGGAAGAAGCGACGACAACCGACGTCGGACCTAGACTTTGGAATTCGGCCGACCGAGGACCCGCCTGACGGCAGGAGAACCCCATCTGTTATGACGGCAGCTGTATGCACAATAAACATCTCCAGGTAGCAGCTTCTAGGCTGTCCCTGGTATGGGACATCTCTAAGAAAGGCTGAAGAAGTAGATGCAGCCCTGGTTGAATGTGGTCTTATCCCCTGTGGGATAGGTTTTCCATGGTGCTTACAGCAGAAATGAATACAATGACCTATCCATTTAGAAATGGTTTGCTTTGAAATGGCCTTCCCCTCTACCTCTGCAGCAAATGCAACCAGCAGCTGTTCAAATTTCCTGAGAGGTTTAGTCATGCCCAAGCAAAATCTTAGTTGTCTGTGCACATCTATGGAGTGCAGTATTCATTCCCCTTTGTTCTGTGCATTAGAAAAGAAGGTTGACAAATGAATGGACTGGTTAAGAGCCACACTGGATACCACCTTGGGCATGAAGGAGGGATTGGTCCTGAGGGACACCCTGTCCACATGAAATATGATGAAAGCCTCCACTGCCATGAGGGCCTGTAATTCAGACACCCTTCTTGCTGAAGTGATGGCTAAAAGGAAGGCTGTTTTCCAAGAAAGGAATTTCAACTCTGCATTTGCAGCTAGCTCAAAAAGAGGTAGAGTGAGTTTTTCCAGTACAAAGTTAAGGTCCCAGCTTGGAGTAGGGGCTATCCTGGGTGGTCTTAAGTTTTTGGCCCCTCTGAGGAACTGCTTCAACAATGGATGAGAGAAGAGGGGTGGTTCTGTGTTGTAATGAGCTGAAATGGCTGAGTCATGAATTTTGACGGAGGAAAAGGAAAGGCCCTTGTGAAGCATCTCAGTTAAGTAATGAAGAATCTGAGGTAAATTGGGCGCTGCTGTGCCCATCTCCTGAGTTTGGTTCCAGGAACAGAATCTTTTCCATTTTTCAGCAAAAGATTTTCTAGTACTAGGCCTCCTTGCCTCCAGAATGACATCCAACACTTGCTTACTGAGGGATGGTAACGGAGAGAACAAGTAATTAGCCAGGCTGTCAGGTTCAGGGTTTGAAGCTGAGCTTGCAAAATCTGGCCCTCCGGCTGGGACAGCAGGGCAGGGGTCTGAGGCAGATGCCATGGTACCAGCAGTGACACTGCGCAAAAGAGGGTACCCAGTGTTGGCATGGCCAGTCTGGTGCAATCAGTATCGTCTTTGTTTTGTCCTGTTTGATTTTTAGTAGTACCTTGGAGAGGAGAGGCAGAGGGGGAAAGACAAACTGATAGGTTTTTCCAGGTGAAGGACAGGGCATCCACTTTCCAAGCTTGTTTGTGGGGAGTCCTTGTGCAGAATTTGTCCATTTGGTAGTTCTGGGGGGAGGCAAACAGTTCTATCTCTGAGCTCCCACATTTGTTTCTCAACATGTTGAATATCTTTGGTTCCAGTTTCCACTCATGTGGGTCCATGAGATTTCTGCTTAGTTCGTCTGCCAGTGTATTTAGCTTTCCTGGCAGGAATCGATACTGTAGGTGCACTTGGTAGCTCAAGGCTGTGTTCCACAGAGCCATGGCTAGTCTGCATAGAGGGAATGAGTGGGCTCCCCCTGCTTGTTTATGTACCACATAACAGTGGCGTTGTCCGCCTTTACCATTAATTGTCTTGGAAGAATGTGGTCCTTGAAGACTGTCAGAGCATTCTGTACAGCTAACATTTCTTTTTGATTGATATGCAGGTGCATTTGACTTGGGTTCCATTTGCCCTGAATGCACTTCCCTGCCAAGTGAGCCCCCATACATAGTCTGATGCATCTGTTAGGGTTTGGGGGGTAGAGTGAATGGCAGTCTCTTGTTTCAGTGGCAGACAAGGTATGATAGGAATCATTGACTCTAGATCCTGAGAATGTTGACACCATAGGCTTTTTAGATACCATTGTAGTTTCCTCATATGCAGTCTTCCATATGGAATTACGAGAATACAGGAGGCCATGAACCCCAAGGTTTGCAGTACTTTCCTTGCAGATATCTGGCTCTTTGTGGCCAGTACTTTGAAGTAGACTGTCAAATGAACTTGTTTCTCTGGCGTGAGGAAAGACATCTGGAAAGTTGTGTTCAAGCTCGCTCCCAGGAATACAATTTGTTGGAGGGGTACTAGATGCGATTTCTTTTCGTTTATGGTGTATCCAAGAGAAGTTAGCAAAACCTCTACAAACGCCAGATGATTCAATAGTGTGTGTCCTGGCTTTCTGCCTGAATTAGACAATCATCCAGGTATGGGTATATTTGAAAATTTCTTTGCCTGCAAAATGCAATGACTGGAGCTAGGCACTCTGTGAATACCCTGGGTGCAGTAGATAAGCCAAAGGGCAGTGCAGAGAACTGATAGTGCATGTAGCCTGCTTTGAAGCGTAGGTATCTTCTGCAAGATTCCCTTATTGGGATGTGCAGGTAGACTTGCTTTAAATCCAGTGCTGCCAACCAGGCATCCTAGGCATAGGAAGCAGCTGGTGAAGAGTTAGCATCTTGAATTTTGGGACCACCAAAAATGTGTTTAGGATAGAGAAGTCCAGGATAGGATGCCAGGAGTTGTCTTTTCTAGGCACCAGGAAAAGTCTTGAGTAGAAACCTTGCCCTCTTTTCTCTTCTGGGACAGGTTGAATAGCCCTGATACTTATTAGAGAAAACTTGCTTTTGAGCCTCTGCCCACTAATTTGGGGGTAGATCTGGCCAACTGTTTGGTGTTGGTAAGGTGTGGAAGTGGCATCTGTATCCTTGGGAAACTATATTTAAAACCAGTTTGTCCTGGGTAATGAGTTCCCAATTTTTTACCTGCAGGGCAATCTTTCCCCCTAAAGGAGCAGTCAATGGTGCAGGGCTTGGAAGTTTTAAAGTCATTGAGACAGTTTACCATATGGGGGAGTCTTACTACTCCCTGCTTTGGAAGTGGGAGCCCCCCACTGCTTAGTCCTGTGAGTACCTTGGGACTGAAGCCTGGGTGTTCTGCTGGTTCTGGGTTTGGACTAAGAAGGCCTAGAAGAGGCAGACAAGGACCAATTCTTAGAGGGCCAATGCCTACTAAATCTGGGAGACTGTATTTGCAGGAAATCTTTAACAGTTTGCATAGATTTAGCTTTTTCCTCCATCTTAAGTACTACTACTGCTTTGCCAAACAGGCGATCCTGATTTAAGGGAGCATCCAGCAATTTAGCTTTAACATGATCTGGCAACGATTGCTCCTTAAGTCAAGCATGCCTTCCAAGTACAGACCCAGTGACCGCAGCCATGCAAGATGCCTCTAGTGAATCAAAACCACATTGCAAAGTATGTTTTCCAACTTGTTCAGCAGAATGCATTGAATCCTGTAAATATTTATTTTCAGCAGAGTCAGGAATTATCATTTGCTGTTTAAGCAATCCAATAATATACTGCTGACATATGAAACTGGCAGTTTAAAGCCCTAATAGCCAAGGTTGAAGTGTATACCTTCTTACCCCATCTATCCAGTGCCCTGGATCAGAGGGGGTAGGATTTTTAGCAGTAGTAGCCTTAATGCCCTTGGGTCCCTGTGAAATGGTCTCCGGATCCGCAGTAGGATTTTTAAAGAGAAAGTTGTGAGAGTCAGGAACCCTGTAATATCTATCAGGTTTTATGGGAGTAGGAGGTAAAGAGTTAGGGGCCAAGCTAATTTTGAGAAGGCATCATTAAACAATGTCCAGGTACAGGGGGGATAGCTAAAGGCCAGTGTTGGGGGCATGAGTAAGAAATCCCTAAGCCTAGTTTTAGAGTCAGAGTAATCCTGGCTTTCCCAGTGAAAATGTTGGCTAAGAGGATGCAAGGATTCACCAAAAGAGAAATCCTCTGCAGGGGAAGAAGAAGGAACGGAGTCCTCTGCATCAGAATCCTCATAGGTAGATAAGGGTAAAAACTGGTCATCAGAGAAAACGGAATTTCAGAGTCCTGATCAGAAGAATCATAAGGAAACTCAGTCCTAGGTCTCTTAGAGGGGGGAAGGGTGACTTCCCCTGATTAGAGTAATAAGGTCTTCAGCCATTCTTATCATTTATTTTTTAGGCACAGAGGTCTGACCATGCGGTCTGGGCATCAGTTTTCTAGGAATGGATTGAGTTTTAGGCCTTGAAGAAAAAGAAGGTGTCTGTTTAATATGCAAGTCAGTAGAGGCCTACATACACCCTCAGAAGCCGTTGCCTGCACAGCAGCTCCGGACTCATCCAAGGTAGAAACATCTTCAGATTCCACAGTTGAAGAAGCATCTCACGGCATACCGGACTTCGAATGGGTCTCAGTAGAGGCCTGAAAATCTGAAGTAGCGGATATCAGAGGCTGCAAAAGCACCTCACCGAGTACTGGCGAACTGGCAACTAGCTTAGGAGAAGCACTGTCGGCAGCTTTGGACCTATGTGGTCTGTCTCTGTCTTTATCTTTGCATTTTTTCAGAATGTCGGTAGTTGGGTGGCTTACCGAAGCCATATCTGGATAATTGAATCGAGTACCAAAATATTTAGAAGCGTAAATAAACAGACAAATAGTTCGTTGTTTAAATAAGGCACAAAACCAACAGTGAGGGCCTAAGCAAGGAATGCAGTATGAATGAAAATCTTTGAGGTATTTGCTTTCCACAAGAAATACAATTATTAACGTTTACTGACATCGGTTTAGAGCAAGAAAAAATTTCCCCAACGGGTTACTTAGCTTAGTTGAAGACTTCGGTTCTGAAACTCGAAAACGAAAATTTCAGGAGTCGGCTGATCGGCACTTGCAAACTGCTTCTGCTTTGGGCACCGCACAGCAAGAAAGACTGATGTACTGGCGTCAGGTACGTGCTTTATACCCCTGACTACCTGATGTCATGGAAGATGAGACAGCAACCGACGGAGGATCAAAGACTTTGACAATCAGGCTGACTGAGGGCTACTGCAAGCAGATAACCCAAATGTGATGACAGCAACAGTGAAACTCGAAGAACATCTATTAGTACTATTAGCTAGAAACATTGACATAAGAGAATGTGATATCCATTTTCTGAAGTAAAAGTCATCTAACTTTAATTGCTGTCATTATTTATTAAGTGTAATTCACCATTCTTTCTCAAAGTCACCAGTTTTAGGAGCAATTAAGAGGGACAGAGCTAAAATGTTAGACAAAATGAGAGACAGTTAAGAAGTATAACTGGAAATGGTATCATCATTGGTCATTGACACTTGCTAGTGCTTAATTTCAGAGTTTTGGACTGGCTACTAAGATAAAAACTTTAAAAGTTTATTGGCTGCAATCTAGCATCCATACCTCTCAACTTTCTTTTCTTCCAAACTTAATTGCTCAGTTGCATTGCAAAGTTCTTGATTGTTTCTTAAAGCGACAACTTTAGTGATGGTACATGACTGTAGCATGCTTGCCTTTATCAATAAAATTCTAAGCAATTACTTTAGTATTTCTGCCTTTACCAATTCCAAGAGCCGAATATTTTAGCATTTTTTGCCTTTTATCTATCGAAAATTTCATAAAGCATCGCAAAGTCTGAGAAACTATTTCGTTGAGCTCCATAAAACAATAAAGAAGTTGAAAAGCAATTCCGCAGAGTTTCTTAAAGCAGTAAAAAGTCTAAAAAGTTATTGTGCAAGGCACAATAAAGCATAGAGAAAGCTCAAAATTTATTTCACAAAGTACCATAAAGCATCAAGGAACCTAAAAAGCTATTTTGTAAAGCACAATGAAGCATTAAGAAATCTAAAAAGTTATTTCACAAATTACAATAAAGCATTGAGAAGCCCGAAAGGTTTATTTCGCAAAGTCCAGTTAGTTGAAAGCACTATGTGGTTAATCATTTGCACAATTATAAGCACAAAGAAAGTACAGGTATAGAGCACAAAAGCATTGACCAAGATGTGTTTATGCCAATTACTTATGCACGTGTGTGTATATTTGTACATATTTGCAAGACCCTTCACTAGTATGTGTTAATATGGCAAACAGATTTCGAAAACCATAACCACTCATGTTTGACCAGAATATTGCAGAGAACTGGAGAATATTTGAACAGGAGTACAACATTTTTATACAAGCAGCTTATGGAGATAGAGATGCATGCACAAGGACATTTATTTTAACTCTAGCAGGATCTGAGGCTTTAGAAAAAGCAATCATTTGTATATGCACTAGCAATACATAAAGGTGAGGGTGAAGACCACCATATTGTTGCGCAAGCTGAATCCAGAGAAGACCAAGAGTGTTTAAAGCGCAAGTTCAGATGAATGTGCAACCTCCAGATGAATATTACATTACAGAGGCATCTGTTTTACACAAGAAATCAGAAACCGGGAGAAACATTTGCAGCTTATATAACTGGCTTGAGGAACAAGGCTAAAATGCGTCAGTCTGGTGACTTGAAGGATGAGCTGACATGTGGTATAGTGTTGCAGTGAGAAAGATTTTGCTTTGTGAAAGTGATTTGACATTAAGCAAAGCAATAGAGATTTGCCATATCCATGAGGTGACAAAATAGCACACAAACATGCTTACAAGTGAGAAAATTATGGCTTCAGTAAGCTCCAGAGCAAACATATAAAGTATGCTACACGTGGCAAGCAGAAACTGGCCTACTCAAAAGGAAGCCACAGCGTTTCCAAAGAAGGTGTCTGGTTTTCCAGTAAGTTCTAAGAAAAGTGCAAGGTCCACCACCAGCTCAGTGCCATACAAACTTGAGTCAGCAAAACCCACGTCTAACTTTATTTTATTTATTTTATTTTACATTTGTTGACCGGGATAGTCCGACTGGAATCATGCCCATTTTCAGCAGAGGCCCGGGGAGAAAAGCTCCAAGACAAACAGCAACAATTAAAATAAAAATTAAGGAACTTTACAGATTTGATATTTACAAAGACAGAATAACAATTTCACCGGTAAGGGTTAACCACTGGATAAAGTAAGGTGAGAAAGAAGATTAACAGTAACTTGACTAATAATTTATTTACATATGAGGTATGAGTTAGCCAGGCTTGTTACAGTGGCAAAGCCAGTTTAGAGCCAGATGTTGTTTGAGTCTGGTTTTAAATTGAGTAAGGGAGGAGAGCAATGTAATTTCAGCTGGCAGTAGGTTCCCGACTCTGCCAACAGTGTTTGCAAAGAGGGAGTCACCAGCTACATTGCTAGTTTTGATGGTTTGAATTAATAGTTTGTTTGAGGATCAAAGTAGTCTTGAATTGCTATAGGGGATAATAATATTTTTAAGGGCAGGTGTACTACCTGGATTTAGGAGGATTTTCTTGGATAAGACTGGGAAGTTCAAACCACTCAAGTTGTTTAAGGTTGGTACAGTGGTGTGTTCTAAAAGGCAGGCCATAGGCAAACCTGAATGTGATTGTAACATGTTGATAGTCTGTTAAGTACAGACTTATTTAGATTAGAGAGAGGGGGTAGCATATAATAGGGTTGAGAGTTGGTGTGAGCGGGCAATGACAATCTTAGCTGGAGGGATTAAGAAGGCTTTTATTCTGTACAGTGACCCAAGTTTTTTATTGGATGGTCTTGATCACTTGATTAACATGTAGGTCAAATTTTAGGTCATCAATAATGACACCTAGTAGTTTTGTAGAAGGGTCAGGGGAGATAATTGTCCCATCTTTAGCTTTTATGGTGAAGGTAAAAGTTGTAGACCTGTGTGTGAGTGAAAATAACAGCATTTTAGTTTTTTTGGGATTTAGTAATCAATGTTCAGAAAGCCACTTTTCTATAATATTAAAGGCGGACTAGGTAGCAAACCTCAAGTCTGCAAGAGATGTAGCTGAACAAATCAGGGTGGCGTCATCAGTGCATTGGATACAATTAACATTAGGGATGACAATATGTAGGTTGTTAATAAAGATGGAAAAGAGAAGTGGCCCAAGTATGGAGCCTTGTGGGACTCCAAGGGTGGTAGGTAATAGGATGGACAGCTTGTTCTAGAGAACAGCCTGCTGCCTCCCACTGAGGTAGGATTTAAACCATTGAATGGCTTTAGAGTTAAGGCTACAAGTCTGCAGGGTGTGTATCAACAGCTGATGATCCACCATGTCAAACGCCTTTAAAAGATCCAAGAAGAGGGCTGAGAATATTTGATTATTGTTACGGTTGTTATTGATAATGTTGGTAAAGGATAGTAGGGTGGAGGTCGTGCTGTGGTGTGGACGGAAGCCATGTTGGGTATCGGCTAGGAGGCGATTCTGGATTAGGTGGTGCATGAGTTGTTTTTGTATACATTTTTCCATGAACTTCGCAAGTGGAAAAAGTATGGCTATTGGTCTATAATTGGAGAATTCAGTGGAGGAACCTCCTTTATGTTGTGGGATTACTTAGGATGTTTTCCAAATGGTGGGAATTTTAGCCTCAGCTACGGTATGATTAATTAGTATAGAAACTGGATAGGCAATAGCATCAACTGATTTTTGAAGGTATTCAGCAGGGAGTTGGTCAGCAGAGACTGTGATGGGTTTTAGTTTTTTGATTAAGTTGCAAATACATGAAAGAGAATAAGTTTAAATGGGTTTATCAGGGTTGGAAGAGCTAAGAAGTAAGTGGCTGGCTACAGCTTGAATCGTCTCAGTAAAGAAGTGGTTAAAGCTGTTTGAGACATCCTCAGGGGATTTGTCACTAGTAGCTGCTGGAAGAGGGGGAGATGTTTTACCGGGGTGAAGCAGATTATTCAGACCAGCTCAGAATTTCTGAGGGTTGTTCTCATTGGCTGTCTGCAGATTACAGTAGTACTGTTTTTTTTGTCATTTAAGCTGGATCTTTTAGTTTCATTCCTAGCTTGTTGGTATTTAAAATGATCATGGGGGAGTTTAATGGACCGCCATCTGACCCAGAGTTTATTTCTGTTGTTGATTTTTAGTAAAGACATTTTAGAAAGCCAAGGTGCAGTTTTAGCATTAGCTCTCTTAAAGCGGGCAGGTGCGTGCTAGTCAAGGATTTCAAGAAATTTGTTGTTAAAATATGCAACTGCACCCTCCAGAGGGAGGTGTATTAGCATTGACCAATTGCAGAGTTAAGCTCTTGCTGAAATTTGGCAGGGTCAAAGTAATTTCCGTTTCTGACTTTTCTGAGTAATGGTATTTGTGGATTAATGGCTTTCTGTTTAACTATAGAAGTGAGAAGGTGGTCACTTAAGTCAACGGGGAGGGTACTAGCAGTTTACAGTTGGGGGTTACTATTTATGAGTACCCAGTCGAGTATACTATCTTTTTTTATTTGGTTTACCCAGTCTGGTAAGGGTAGCTATGATTTGTGAGAATGCATGCAGGTTAATGTGGGTAGTAGGTGACACTAAGGAGCAGGTGCCCCAGTCTATGTTAAAGTCTCCAAACAGCAGGGTTTCTTGGGGGTAGTAACATGAAAGCCAATGTGGTTATATTACTACCTGGGGGGATATACATACAGATGATGTTTATGCATTTACTTTTGTTAAGTTGCAGTCTGGTGGCAAGAATTTCTGAATTATTAATCTGTGGTGGTTAACTAAGTTAACTTTATGGTTAGCTGTCGAAATTGTGGTGCAAACCACGAGTCTAAAAGAGAGAAATATTGAGCATATGGTCAGCAGTGCCATAAGTCAAGAAATGTAACCACTTTCAAAAGTTTTGCAAATCAAGTAAGCCTCACACAAAGGTTATGCGAGAAAAGTTGATTAAGTAGAGCCAAAACAGTCAGCTCTCTACATGGATGGTGTATCAGTACTGGAAAAAAGAGTTGATGCAGTAGATTTCTTGACAAGGAGTGATGTGATTTGCACAGTTCAGATCAATGGGAAATCCACAGAGCTCAAAGTAGACACTGGATCAAACTGCAATGTTATATCAGCAGATACATTTGCAAAAGTGAGAACCAACCAACAACTCAAATGTAACCAGCAGTGTGAGACTTGTTGCGTATGGAGGTGAAGAAATGGAAACCAAAGGTTCTGTAATACTTTCATGTTATTTGGCCGAGAACTGTTACAACTTATTCTTTGTAGTCCCGTGACCAGTGCAATCTTTACTGGGTCTCAAAGACAGTTTGAGAATGAAACTGCTTTCTTTTGCTAAAGTAGTTCATCATGTGAATGCAGTTCTGAGTTCATTTTTCAGAAGCCATTGTCTCAGAGTATTGCTGATGTTTTCGATAAGTTGGGCAAACTTCCAGTTGTGTATTATATGAAATTAGAACCAGAGGTCACTCCAGTGGTCAGACCAGCAAGAAACGTTCCAATAGCACTGTAAGATAGAGTCAATGCTCAGTTGGATAAGATGGTGCAGCAAGGTGTGATTTGTCCAGTCACAGAACCAACTGAATGGGTGTCATCCATAGTAGCCAGTCATAAGAAAGGCTCAAACAAAATCAGAATGCGCATTAAAGAAGTCATATCATCCAATGTGCACAGTTGAGCTGTTGTAGATCTAATACCAAATGCCACTATATTTTCTGTTTTGGATGCAGAAAGCTCATTTTGTCAAGTGATGCTTGATCACAGATCATTTCTAACTACTTTTGGTACTCCATTTGGCAGGTACAGATTTCTAAGGATGCCATTTGCAATCAATTCTGCAAGTTAAGTCTTTCAGCGTGCAATGGAACAAATTGTTTCAGGTTATCTTTGGACTATAGTAGTGGACAATCTATTAGTTGGAGGCAATGGCAAAGCAGAGCACGACAAACCTCAAGAAAGTTGTAGAACAAGCACGTGAAGAAAATTTGAAGCTCAATCCTATAAAGTGCAAATTCAGACTTCCAGAAGTAAGCTATGTAAGACATTTGTTTACAAGTATAGGCTTAACACCTGACCCGACCAAGCACACAGCTGTTTTAGAGATGTCAGCACCATAGAATGTGCAAAGTTTTCTGGGCATGGTCAGCTACTTGGGCAAGTTTATACCAGATTTGAGTGAACTGACAGCACCATTGAGAGCTAAGATGCATAAATTTTGTATGGTCATGGTTACATAATCAGTAGGCATTAGATGAACTTCAGCAGAAAATTGCCACCCCCCCCCCCCTACATTAAGGTACTATGATGTGAATAAACTAGTTGTCCTATCCTGTGAAGCTTCTAATTTTGGTCTTGGTGCAGTTATTCTTTGAGATGGCAGGCCAGTAGCCTATGTATCTAGGACACTTAATCAAACTGAGATGCATTATACTCAAACTGAGAAACAGCTTTTAGCAATAGTTTTCGCACGTTCCAAGTTTCACGATTATACTTATGGTCGAGCTATTCAAATTGAAAATGATCATCATCCTTTAGTTACTGTTCTAAAGAAACCTATGCGTTCTTCTCC
>NC_056728.1:205157950-205165450 GCF_019279795.1 Protopterus annectens | reverse complement strand
GAGGTCCCATGCAGGTATTGGTGCTCTCCTTGAAGGTCTTATGTTTTTGGCCCCTCTGAGGTACTGCCTTAGCAGTGGATGTGAATAAATAGGTGGGTCCGTATTGTAATGAGCCAAATTGGCAGAGGCATGGATCTTAATTGATGAGAAGGATAGGCCTTTGTCCAGCATCTCAGTTAGGTATTGTAAAATCTGAGGAATATTTGGTACAAGCGTGTCTAATCCTTGTGCCTGGTTCCAAGCACAGAATCTCTCCCATTTTTCTGCATAAGATTTTCTGGTGCTGGTCTTCCTGGCCTCCAAAATAACATCCATAACTGCTTTAGAGAAAGGTGTGTTCTGGGTGGTTATATTATCCACCATGCAGCCAGATTTAGTGTTCTGAGTTGGCTGTGCAGGATCTGATTGTTTTGTTGGGTCAGTAGATGAGGAATTTGAGGTAATGTCCAGGCTGGGCCTTAAACAAGCTCTTTAGGATTGGCTACCAGTGGCCAGTCTGGGGCAATCAGTATCATTTTTGGCTTCTCTTGTCTGCCCTTTAGGAGTACCTTGGGGAGGAGGCAGTGGAGGAAAGGCATATACTGTAAGGGTTTTCGAGATGAATGAGAGAGCATCCACTTTTCATGCTTGCTTGTGAATAAGTCCTTGTGAACTCCCTTCACTTTTTCTCCAAAAAGCTGCCAAAGAAATTGCTTATCCAGTATCTATACTTATAAACAGGACAATCCAAGAGGGAACTATCCCAAACATCTGGAAAATTTCCCACATTATCCCATTACATAAAGGTGGGAATTCCATTGAATACTCAAACTATAGACCAATTGCCCTCCTTTCTACATTAGCAAAAATAATGGAAAAATGTATTCACCATCAACCTTTACAGTATCTCTCTCAAAACAACATAATAGCAAACTGTCAGCACGGTTTTAGACCTCATCACAGTACTACAACTGCTCTCCTATCATTTGTAGATACCATCAATAGGAACCGTAACGACAACCTTCTCTCTTCTGCTCTCTTCATCGACCTCTCTAAAACTTTTGACATGGTCAACCACTCCATTTTAATTAACACTCTTACATCCCTCTCCTTTGATAATCTTGCCACTAAATGGTTTACATCCTACCTCAGCAATAGACAACAAGCAGTTCGATTGGGAAAACCAAATTTCTTCACTCACACCCGTTTCCATCGGTGTACCTCAAGGCTCCATTCTAGGACCCCTTCTCTTCTCCCTGTTCATCAATGATCTCCACTCAGCAATCCCACAAGCAACCTGCATTCAATATGCAGATGACTCCACACTTATCTGCTCTGCTTCATCTCCTAATGTACTTTCATCTATTACTCAAAATGTCTTCAACACAGTAGAAACATGGTTCACCAGACGTAACCTCCTCCTCAATGCCAAAAAAACTAAACTTCTCCTTTTCTCCCCTAGCACACGGTCCACTCCTTTGCACTTCACCATCTCCTCAAATAATGCCACTCTCATCACCCCTGATCCAACAACAAAACTTTTAGGAATAACAATTGATAATAACCTCTCCTTTGATCAGCATATCAACAACACCATTAAAATAGTCAATAGAAAAATAGGAAGCCTATATAGAATTAAACCTTTCCTAACCTCTTCATCCAGAGCCAAGATTGCCCACTCCCATCTTCTGTCAACTCATCTTTACGCATCACCAATTTTTACTAACCTAAGGAAAGCCAACCTTAACAAACTGGCTACTTGCTACAACAACATTGCCCGTTTTGCCACTGGCAACCCTTTCAGAACTCATCACTGTATTAACCTGAAACTTCTAGGCTGGCTAGAACTTCAAAACCTTCTGTTAATCCCTCAACTCACTATTGCCCATAAAATTCTATACCAACCCAATAATAACCCTATACTCTCTAAACTTTTAATCCCTTATAACAACCTAAACTCCCTTCGCTCTTCCAGTAAACTTATGGCTACTATTACAAAGACTAATAATTCTTCTGGTGACTCTCTATTCAATAATACTGTAGGAAGGAACTGGAATCTGCTCCCTAGTGATATAACACTTACCACATCTCTACCTCTCTTTAAACATAAAATCAAAGATTACTTCCAAAGCCACTGGCTCTGTTCCTGTACAAAACCTGACTAATCTTTTACCTCTTCTGTGCTTTTCTAATACTCTGAGCTTTCCTACTACTTTATTTTCTTTCTCTCTTTTTGTGAGTCTGCTTCAATCTATCTCCCTAGAGTTTTTTTTCTGTTTCCTCTTTCCCCTTTGTTAATCTCTCTCTTCCATTCTTTTTACTTTTCCTTCACTTTTCTTAAACTGCTTCCCTTCCTCCTCTCCTACGATAGAGTTTCTCTTTCTCCTTTTGGTACTAAGATTAGTTCTATAAATTATTATAAATCAATTTTTGTTCTCTGCTTTATGCCTTGTTCTTGATGTTATTACAGCTAATACTGTTATCCTTAGAATTGTGATTTTTTTATGTGTATACCTGTAATTGGGTTCTATTTTTTTTTATTGTCTCGCCATTTATGATGATTTGTCAATTTGATTGTCTATTTTTGACCTTTTGTTAAAATTTATGTGGAGCTTTTCTCCCCGGGCCTCTACTGAAAATGGAAATATATCCAACTAGACTAGCCCGGTCAACAAATGTAAAATAAAATAAAATAAAATAAAAATTGTGCAGAATCTCTGTAGCTGGCAGTTGTGAGGGGAGGCAAATAGATCTATGTCTGGGCATCCCCATTTCCTTGTTATCATGCTAAAGACTTGTGGATCTAGTTTCCACTTGTGAGGGTCCATGAGGTTTCTGCTTGGTTCATCTGCCAGAGTATTTGTTTTTCCTGGCAGGAATTGTGCTTGCAGGTGTACTTGACAAGTCAATGCTGTGTTCCACAAAGTCATGGCTTGTCTGCAGAGGGGGTAGGAATGTGCGTCTCCTTGCTTGTTAATGTACCACATGACTGTAGTATTGTCCGTCGTTATCAGCAGTTGTCCTGGATGGAGTAGACCATTGAAGGCTGTCAGGGCATTCTGTACAGCTAGCATCTCTTTTGATTGATATGAAGATGCATTTGGCTTGTGAGCCATGTGCCCTGAATACATTTTCTTGCCATGTGGGCCCCCCAGGCATAATCTGATGCATCTGTTGTTAGCGTCTGCCTGGCTGTGGGTAAAAAGAATGGCTGTCCCTTGCTGTGGTGACAGGCCAGTCCCCACCATCAAAACTCCTATTGCAGGCAGGGAATGAGGGTAATTAATGTTTCCAGGCTGTGGCAATGTTGAGTCCAAACACTTTTTAGATACCATTGTAGCTTCCTCGTATGCAGTCTTGCATAAAAAATTAGCAGAATGCAGGATGCCATGAAGCCCAAAGCCTGCAGAATTTTTCTTGCAGATAACTGGGTCTTGGTTGCTATCTTTTCGAAGTATGAAGTCAGTTGCCTTTGCCTGGCGTGAGATAAGCCATCTGGGCAGTTGTATTTAAGCTTGCGCCCAGGAATATTATTTCTTGAGAGGGTACTAGTTTTTGATTTCTTTCGTTTACTGTGTACCCTAGGCAAATTAGTAATCTTTTTACAAACGTCAGATGCTTCAGTAGAATGTCTATGTTCTCTGCTTGAATAAGGCAGTCGTCCAAGTAGGGATATATTTGAATTCCTCTGTCTGTAAAATGCAATTACTGGTGCCAGGCATTTTGTGAAGACCCTGGGTGCAGTAGATAAGCCAAAGAGCAGTGGAGAATTGGTAGTGTATTGAGCCAGCTATGAATCTGAGGTATCTTCTGCAAGATTGTCTGATTGGGACATGCAGGTATGCCTCTTTGAGGTGCAAAGTTACAAGCCAAGCCTTCTTGCCCAGCATGGGCATAAGATGCTGTAGTAAACACTCTCAATTTTGGAACGTCCAGAAAAGTGTTTAGAATAGACAAGTCCAGTATTGGTCTCCAGGCTTTGTCCTTTCTGGGTACCAAGAAACGTAGAGTAAAATCCTTGTCCCTGCTCTCGCTGTGGTACTCGCTGAATAGCCCTCATGTCCATGAGAGCTGAAACTTGCTTTTGTGCCTCTGCCCGTTGATTGTGTGGCAGGTCTGGCATACCTTTTGTCTTTGGAAGGGTGTGAAAGTGGAACCTGTAGCCCTGAGAGACTATATTCAAGACCCATTTGTCCTGGGTGATCATGTGCCAATTTTGTGAAAAAAGTGCTAGCTTTCCCCCTAAGGGTGCTGCCAAAAGATAAATGCTTGGCATTGGTAGAGGAAAGTCATTGGGACTGTTTCCTATATGGCTGTGATTTGTCTTCTCTGCTTTTGGAGGTAGAAGCACCCCATTGTTTAGGCCTATATGAGCCTTAGGGCTGGGGTCTGCCTCTAGGGTGTCTGTATCTCCCTCTTCGTGACCTGTCTGACACTGAAAAGGGCCAATTCTTAGAAGGCCAGTTCCTGCTAAATCTGGGTGGCTGTACCTGTAAGAAATCCTTTACTGTCTGCATAGATTTCGCTTTATCCTCCATTTTCTTCAACACCCCTTCTGCCTTAACACCAAACAAAGTATCATGCTGTAATGCAGCATCCAATAATTTTGCTTTAACATGATCTGGCAGATTCTGTTCCTTTAACCAAGCATGCCTTCTACTGATAGAACCTGTAACAGTGGCCCTGCAAGAGGCCTCCAGTAAATCAAAACCACATTGCAAAGTAGGCTTTCCCACTTGTTCAGCTGCATGCAATAAATCCTGCATTTCCTTGTTTTCAGAACATTCAGAATGTCAACATTTTCTGTTTTAGCAGTGACAATAAGTATTGCTGATATTTAAGCATATGAAACTGACAATTTAAAGCCCTTACAGCCAAGGTAGCAGAGTGTAAACTTTTTTCCCCATCTGTCCAGTGCCCTAGAATCCCTATCAGAGGGGACAGGGTTTTTTTGCAATGGAAGCCTTGACCCCTTTGGGACCCTGACATATGGTTTCTGGGTCAGCAGCAGGGTTTTTAAATAGAAATTTATGAGAATCTGGAACCCTGTAGTATCTGTCTGGCTTAACAGGTGCAGGGGGGTAAAGAATCAGGAGACAGGCCGGACTCTGAAAATAAATCACCTACAAAGTCTAGAACAGGTGGAGTAGCAAGAGGTCTGTGCTGAGGCAGTAAAATAAATACTCTTGAGCCTTTTCTTAGATTATGAGTATCTTGGCTCTCCCAGTGAAAATGCTCCCTCATGGTATGTAGGGTTTCCCCGAAAGAATAATCCTCAGGAGGAGAGGCTGAAGAAATAGATTCTTCAGCAGCAGAATCCTCATAGGGAGGAAGAGAGTATCCCTGTTCTGAAGAGGAGTCAGAGGAAATGGAAACCTGATCAAAAGCATCATATTCTGTGTCTTGCCTAGGCCTCATCAGGAAGGTGGATGGGAAACCCTGATCAAAGTAATTAGGTCTTCGGTCATTTTAAGCATCTGTTTCTTAGGCATGGAAGTCTGTCCAGGAGAATGCTGTACTTGTTTCTTTGTCTTTAAAGCTGTTTTAGTCTTTGCCTTGGAAGCTGAGGTTGGCTTGACATATAACTGTGTAGATCTGAAAACACCCTCAGAAGCAGATGCCTGCTCAGCAGCTCCGGACCCATCTGAGGGAACAGTTTCCGAGTGTCCAATACCTTGAGTATCCAGAGGCGTAGTTGTCTCCATGTGGGAGTCGGAAGCGGCCTGTGGCTCTGAGGTAGCGGGCGTCAGGGGCTGTGAAAGTGCCTCAATGAGAACCGGCGACGGGCCTAGCGGAGGCCTTGTCGTCAGTTTTGGACCGTGGATGCCTGTCCTTTTCCTTGCACTTTTTATAAACTCCGGTCGTCAGCTGTTCCAACAGCATTATGTAATTAAACCTTCGGCCAAAGTAATGAAAGGCAAAATCGTACCGACGCTTAATAGTGCGTTGGTTAAATCTAGCACAAAACCGACAGCTAGCAACGTCGTGGAGCTAGCAACATCGTGGACAGGGCCTAGGCAAGGAATACAGTAAGAATGAAAATCCTTATGCAGTATTTGCTTCCCACAAGAAATACAATTAATAACTTTTTCTGACATCGGTCTGGAGCAAAAAAAAAAAACAATTTCCCCAATGTAGTACTTAGCTTTATTGAAGACTTCGGAACTGAAATTCGATTTCGAAAATCTCAGGAGTCGGCCGACCGGCACTTGCGAACTGCTTCTGCTTCAGGCACCACACGGCAAGAAAGAATGTAGAAAAAGGCGTCGGCTGCATCTTTTATACCCCTGACGGCCTGACATCAGGGAAGGGGCGACAGCAACCGACGCAGGACCTAAGACTTTGGAATTCAGGCTGACTGAGGGCAACCTGCCAGCAGGATTACCCAAATGCAATGACTGCAACAGTGAAACACGAAGAACATCTGAGTGATGCAACTCATGGAGAGCCTCAGATCCAAGACCTGAATGACGGGTTTGTAAGATGGGACAATGTTTCTCAACACATAATGCAAATTTCTTCTGCTGGAGAGTGGGACCTTCAGATATGTCATCAGCTTTGCCAGAACAGGAAACCAGTATTGCCTGCAATACTAAATAAGCTTTTGGTTAGACATGGCCATGCTGTTATTGCAAATACTTTTCCTACTTGTGATTATAGTTATTTTTTCTCTAAAAGTGCTGACCCACAAGACAGACATATGGAAATGCAGATACCCAGATACGCATATGAGTTTGTGTGCATATAAACACATACATACTATATATATATATCTATATATATATATATATATATATATATATATATATATATATATATATATATACACACAGACAAATATATATACAGATATATACATATATATATATATACACATATATATATATATATATATATATACACACAAATATATATACATATATACACACAGACACACACACATATAAACATATATATATATATATATATACTATATATACACACAGATATATATACAGATATATACACACATATATACATACATATATATATATATATATATATATATATATATATATATATATAGACTAAAACTGGTGTTTTTCCTGGTTGAACAGAACGACTCGTGAGACGTTGGCCAGTTACAAGATTTTAGCGCTTTCGTTCGCTTTTATTTTTATAATAAAACAATGAACTTCTTCAGAAATCTTACAGAGGAACAATGTGAACTCTCTTATATACAGTTTACATTTTGAAACTTGAGATAGAGGTGACGTATTTGTGGGCTGGTCACCTGTTTGCTTTTAGGAGGCATTTTATGTTAAGGGCTCCGTTGAGTCCTGGGGGTGTGTCAGCTGCTAGTCTGATTTGCCACTTTAATTCTTAACTTAAAGTCGAACGAAAGCGCTAAAATCTTGTAACTGGCCAACGTCTCACGAGTCGTTCTGTTCAACCAGGAAAAACACCAGTTTTAGTCTAAGTAATCCTCCTTCCTGGAGATAGTCTCTTGCTACATATATATATATATATATATATATATAT
>NC_056728.1:205134536-205157450 GCF_019279795.1 Protopterus annectens | reverse complement strand
TTCTAGGTCCTCCTTATGAGGAATGTTAGTGTATAAAGAAACAACCAGCACCCTTATTACATGAAGAAAAATGTTTTAAGGGGCCAGTTCATCTGACTTTCCAGACTAGTCAGTAATGAGACACTTTTTTTTTTTTTTTTTTTTTTTACATGAAATGCAACTGTTGAGCCAACTTTTCCTGCAGAAACACTACCCTGCAAGTCTCATTCATTCTGTTGCCTCTGAAGTTTACAGAGACAGATGCACTAAATTCAAACCTATTATTAGGTTTGGATTTAACCAGAGACAGAACAATGCTACAGAGGGGCAAGACAGAGCATTAAGTTTCCCTATACCAATCTCTAGGGACATGTGGGGCATACGGGCAGTCATTTCACAAAACTGGAACATTGTCACTAGCTCTGATGATCTCTCAAGTGTTTTGGGTCAGGCACCTCTATTTTCCTACAAAAGGACAGGAACTATTAGAAATTCTGTTGAAAACCTTGACTATGCCTTTTTGCTGAATGCAGTAAAAGACAAAACAGATCCAGCATTGACTGTGGGAAGTGTGTCTGCTGCAAATACATTTTGAAAGGAAACTACCATGTTTTTGCCCACAATAACTACGTTTCTTTCTCACATCATTTTGACTGTACATCCACTAACTTAGTCTATGCAGCAGTCTGCAGTTCCTGCAATTCATTCTACATTGGTAAAACTAGCAGGAAACTTTCAGATCGCATTAAGGAACACTATGGTGCGATCAGAGGACAAGACACCAGGAATGCTTTTGCTAGACATTCTGTTTTATGTGCTATTTTTGACAAATTTCTGTTCTTTGTGTTAGAACAAGTGGACTTATTTTTTGGAGACTATGCTACTTTACTTGAAGTGAGGGAGCTCAAATGGCAGCTCCTACTGGGAGCTGATTACACTCCAGGTTTAAATAACATTAAAATGTGCCTAAGTGGAATTACTGACTTCTCCACTTCTCTTACATTTCCTGGCTACCTTGCATGTTTATTCATGAATCTTATTACCATTCTAGGTGAATGCTACACTGACATTATGTAACAGGGCTGAACAATTGCTACTGGTGGTTAAGAATTTTACTGCCCTTCTCTTACTGTTTATATTTCTTTCCTAATATTGTGGACTCATTTTCTGAAGAAGTTCTTACACAATAAAGAACGAAAGCGTGCTCATATATCAGTTTCGTTTATCTTTGTGGTTTTTGATTTTTTTTATTTTTGCTGCTGAAGTTTTTGTTTGTATATATATATATATATATATATATATATATATATATATATATATATATATGTATATATACACACACACACACATTTATATATATATATATATATATATATATATATATATGCATATACACACACATATATATATGCATATACACATGCACACACACACACACACACACACACACACACACACACATTATATATATATATATATATATATATATATATATATATATATATATATAAACACATTAACACTTGCGAGACATGCACTTATACAGCCAATTTAGAGACAAAACTCTCTCCAAACAAGACTGGAACAGTCAGTCCAGAGGAGAAGGTTAACAGCTCGTAACACTCCACTCACTACTGCTCCAAAACCCACACATGGTAACACCAAGACATATACGGAGGCTCCGATTAAAAATCTAAATCTGCCTAGGCAACAGAGACCTCCAAAGCAGACACACAAGCAACCTCCTCCCACCAAAACACCCCAAACAACACATAGCCCACAAATTCGGTGTGCCATACAACCAGAGCCATAAGGCAAAACAACACAGCCAACACACTAGTGATAGCTGACTCTACAGTCAGGCACACCGATGTCCCACTCACCAGGCTGGACAAAGAGAAGGTCACTGTCAGCTGCTTGTTGGGTGCCAGAATCTGCCGCATAATGCATGCACTCGGGTCACTACAATACAAATATGACTCTGTCATTATCTAGGTTAGTGTAAATGACCTGAGATGTACCTCCCTGGACTACATGAAGAGAGACATGTAAGAGCTCTCCAATATTGTAGCCCAGGCAGATATGACCCCAGCCCTGAGTAGCATCCAGCCTTCACCAAAAATGATACCACAGTACAAGGATAAGATGATCAACTTCAGCAATTGGCTAAACTTCTGGTGTCATTCAAAGGGGATCCATTATCTGTCTGTCTAGCATGACATGCTTGACAGGCCATGATACTTTGCCAGAGATGGCCTGCACCTGTCACCTCTGGAATTCTGGATATTTGGCCAAGGCTCTTGCCACCCCTATAGTGCCTTTTTTAGGCAAGGCTCAAAAAACAAACCTACCACCATAAGAACTACAGGTAACAAAAAACTGAGGGCAATGCTGCTCAATGTTAGGAGTCTAAACTTCAAAATGCAGACACTCGAGACACCCCTCAAAATGGAGAACATCGATATCTGTGCAGTGACTGACACCTGGTTCAAGGCTCCTGAGAGCACCCCAGCACTACCAGGCTATAATTCATACCACACGTTCCGGCCACAAAACATGAAGGGTGGAGGTGTGTCCATATTCATCAAGGATATCCACACCTCCAGACTAGTTGCAAAACACGATGCCTTTGAAATCATCCAAGTGCAACTAACCCTGGGCAAAAATGCATTGCAAACTGTAGCTTGTTATAGATCCCCACCAGGATCCAGGACCCTCACTCTTCGTTCCTGGGGACATTGGAAACAATGAGGGCCCAACCAAATACCATAATAATGGACAATTTCAACTACTCTAACAGTAACTGGGAAAACTACTCTTGTACTAATCCCCTTGCTCAACTATGCCTGGAATTTATAAACTTTAACGCCCTGGATCAACTTGTCAACACCCACACCAGGGGCAACGATATTCTGGACTTGATCATTACCAGCATGGGTGACCGGTGCTCAACACCAGTGACCAACTCCTTGCTTGTTAGATCAGACCATAAACTAATCACCCTAGATATCCACATCCCTACTCCAGCCCCACACAAGAAAACCATTGTAAAAAATTTCTCCAAAGCGAACTTCACGCTACTCAAAACTGAGGTGACTAACTTTGTGACACTCTTGCAGATGGATAACACAGTCAATACAGTCACGACTGCTGGATCCTACACAAATGCACTCTACAAGCACCTGCATGAGTGCATGGATAGTGCTATCCCCAACAAAACCAAAATGCTCCAAAAATAGGAAGCCAATCTGGTGGTCCACTGCCATTAAACTCTACAACAGAAGGAAGAAACTGTTGCAAAAGAGAGTAAAAACAGGTATGAAGGAACTCACTGACAGGCCTCAGTAAGAAACTAAGATCTCTCAAAAAATCCTCCAAAGCAAATTTTGAAATAAAAATTGCCACGGATTCCAAAGACAACCACAAGGCTTTCTGTAGCTATGTCAAAAAACTCCATGGCAACACCCAGATCTGCACTGAGCTACAACAGAATGGCACAAAATATGCAGAGCCAACTGATACTGCCAACATCTTGGCAAATAGGTTCAGTGCAAATTTTACTCCCCCCTTACCCCCCAAAGGGCCTATAACTATACCAGATGGTTGTAGAACCCAGTCAATCACAAAAACGCAGGTAAAAATGGCACACTCTAAAGCCAAAAACACAGCATCTATGGGACCTGACAACATCCCAGGTTGCATCTTACATGAACTCGAAAACAAACTAGCCCCCCACCTAAAATCTATGTTCAATCCCAGCCTCACCACAGGCTATGTACCCATGGAATGGCACACAGCAACGTTTATCCCACTCCACAAAGGAGGAACCACCACAGACCCCGGGAACTATTGACCTTTTAGCTTGACAAGCCTGGTCTGCAAGGCCATGGGGCCTATCATCATGGAACTCAAAGACATTGGTAACCTACAAACTCTGGACACTACCCAATTCAGATTTGTGAAAGGTAGATCATGTCTCCTAAATCTGGTAGACTTCTTTGAAACGGTTACTAAGGCCATAGATGAGGGCAAGGTGGTGCACACAGCCTACCTGGACCTCACTAAAGCCTTTACACTACCCCCAATCAGGAATCATAGATAAACTCAATCAACCTCGACATAAACCCTTACCATCATGAGATGGGCAGCCAACAGGCTCACGGACAGAACCCACACGGTAAGAGTTGCAGACTCCAGATCTGACTCCAAACCAGCAACAAGTGGGGTGCCCCAAGATTCAGTCTTGGGACCCCTCCTGTTCAATATATACTTCTCTGAAGTGCAAGCGAACACTGAGGGTCTATGGCTAACCAAGTTCCAGATGACTGCAAACTGGGTGCCATTATCAATTCCCCAGCCGACACAGACATCCTGCAAAATGTCCTCACTGAGATAGACACCTGGTGTCAGAATCATGGCCTCAAGCTAAATGCCAAAAAGTGCATTGTTATCCCCTTTGGTAAAAACACTGTACCCGTGAATTACCAAACAGGAGGGAATTCACTTAACACAGAAAGTGTGATAAGAGACCCAGGGACCCAAGTGGATAGTAACCTTTCCTTTGATAACCACATTGCCACAATGGTCAGAAAATCTTTCTACATGGCCCAATTAATCACAAAAGGGTTCACATCTAGAATTAAAAGTCATCGTTCCCCTCTACTCATCACTTATTAGACCCTTTATCTAATACAATGCCCCATTTGGGAGGTACCTCACAAGACACCTACAACTACTGGAGAGGCCCCAAAAAAAACCTCACCAAGAGGACTGCTGGCCTCAAACAGTTACCTATGTTGACCGGCTCAAGAAATTCCAACTCTACTCGGTCACATACTGCTTACTCCGAGGAGACCTCTGTCTGACATACAAAGCTATGTCAAACCTGGAATCGATGGACATGCTCCACTTAAAGAAATCCCAATCTCCCTGAGCTATACACTCTAGGGACCTAAACCTCACCACAACAATAAACAGGACATGCTGAAGGGATAGATTCTTGCTCCAGAGACTTCCCATGCTCTGGAACAAAATCCCCATCCACATCAAGCAGAAGTCATCATTAAGAAAAACCTTGATAAGTGGATGGGTGATAGGGAATTCACCCCTGGGATTATGTCTGGGGCTCTGCTCGATAGAGGAGCAGGAATTTAACACTACATAGGTGGTGAAAGCCAATACACTGTTGGCTAGGCTTGCTTTGGCCCTCGAGCCAATAGCCTAGTACCTACCTATAAACATATTAACAAAGCAGTGCCCATCTGCCTGTAATGAGAATGATTTCACTACAAGAAGGATTTTATTTAAATGAATTATACCAGAGATTTACTTATCCTGAGATTTATTCTTCAAAAAGAACTTAGAAGTTGATAACCATACTTGGGATTTTAAGGTTTTACAGACTGCAGCAGGCCAGAATCCCTACCATAGAGGCTGAACAAGTCTTTCCCTTCTTGGTTACTCACCCTCCAGCAACAATGAAGGTGACTATGGGCTTACCAGGCACACAAATGGGAGGCGCACCTTAGACAACTTTTGATAGTGCAACCCAGACTCCCATTTGAATTCAGGATCCATGCCCTCACCCAGCATAGAGGATCTGGAGAAAAGACCGTCACGGCCATGGGACAAAGCAATGCTTCTTGGTTTAAATATCTGCTACCTGCACCTACCATCACCGTAGATATGAACAGGAAAAAAGCACAGTTTTGTACCTACCATAAATGTAGATGTTCGAGTGCTAATACAGCTGCAGTCATAACAGATGGGTTTTCCTGCCATCAGGCGGGTCCTCGGTCGGCTGAATTCCAAAGTCTACGTCCGGCGTCGGTTGTTGTCGCTTCTTACTTGACGTCAGTGCGACAGGGGTATAAAAGAACCAGCCGACACCATTTTCTTCAGTTTTTCTTGCCCCAGATGTCATGTGCCCCCAGAAGGAAGGCAATACATAAATTTATGTAATAATGCAATGCAGTATAATCAAAAAACAGTAGTTGCAAGCAAATACACCATAAAAGAATACCCCAAACAGGTTGTACGAGGAGGTGTTATTAGGCCTGTCCCAGAGGGGAAGGAGGGAAGGAAACCTGGACTGCAGCTGTAGTAGCACTCCAACATCTACATTTATGGTAGGTACAAAACTGTACTATGTTCATCGTGCATACAGCTGCAGTCATAACAGATGGGTAGAATACCAAAGCTAAAATAGGGGTGGTAGGCACTAGGTGGAACTAGGAGGAGCCAGGATGCCCTGCAAAACTGCAGTGGCAAAACCTGCTCTAGATTTGGAGTATAAAGGCAGGTGATAGTGCTTGGAGAAAGTATGCACAGAACTCCAAGTGGCAGCTTACAAAATATCTTTGGTAGGAACCCCCCGGAGGAAAGCTGCAGAGGTAGCTGTGGCCCTTGTGGAGTGAGACCTGATGCCTGCAGGTACAGTTTTACCATGAAGAGAGTAACAAAAGCGTATGCAGTGGGCTATCCATTTTGAGATTGTTTGGAAATAGGCTTCCCTTGAGCCCCTGTGGCATAGGACACAGAGAGTTGCTCTGATTTTCTGAAAGGCTTTGTTCTGTCCAAATAATAACGTAGTTGCCTGTGAATGTCCAAGGAATGTAGTAGTCTCTCCCCTTTGTTTTGAGTATTGGGGTAAAAGGTAGGTAAGTGGATAGCCTGATTCAAGGCTACCCTGGATAATACCTTAGGCATAAAGGAAGGATTGGTTCGTAAGGAAACTGTCCTGATGGAAAATGATGAAAGGCTGCACAGCCATGAGGGCTTGTAGTTCCGAAACCCTGCGAGCTGAGGTGATAGCCAGCAGGAAGGCTGTTTTCCAGGACAAATATTGTAGTTCTGTTGAAGCGGCTGGCTCAAAAGGAGGCAAAGTCAGTTTCTCTAGAATGAAATTGAGATCCCAAGCAGGCACTGGTTGTTTCCTTGGGGGTTTTATATTCTTAGCCCCTCTGAGGACTGTCTTAAGAGGGGGTGAGAGAATAAAGGAGGATCAGTGTTGTATTCTGCAGAAGTGGCTGAGGCATGGATTTTGATGGAAGAGAATGAAAGTCCACTGCTTAGCATCTCAGCTAGGTACTGTAATATTTGAGGTAAATTCAGTATTCCAGGGTTCTGGCCCTTATTCTCATTCCAAGCACAAAACTGTTTCCATTTGGCGGAGTAGGCTTTTCTAGTAGAAGGTCTTCTGGCCTCCAAAATGACATCCTGTACCTCCTTGGAGAGTAGGGTCTGTTGTGATTTTAAGGAATCTTCCATGCGGCTAGATTGAGTGTTTTCAGCTGACTGTGAAGAGTTTTGAAGTTGTGCTGAGTCAGTAGAAGAGGCATAAGAGGTAGGATAGATGGTGGGGAATGAGTCAGGCTCCTCAGGAGTGGGTACCAGTGTTGCCTTGGCCAGTCTGGAGCAATGAGAATCATCTTTGGTCTGTCTGCTCTGGTTTTTAATAGAACTTTGGGCAGCAGAGGAAGAGGTGGAGAGGCATAAACTGTCAATGTTGTCCAACTGAAAGAGTGCGTCCACTTTCCAGGCCTGTGGATGAAATGTCCTTGAGCAGAATTTTGCCAATTGGTCATTTCTGTGGGAGGCAAAGATCTATGCCTGGCCTCCCCCATGCTTGAATTATCTTTGAAAAAACTTGAGGATGCAACTTCCATTCGTGTGGATCTGTCGTATTTCTGCTTAGGTTGTCTGCCAGCATGTTTTCCTTGCCTGGCAGGAACTGCGCTTGAAGCTCGATTTGCAATTCTAGAGCCATGTTCCAAAGAGACGTGGCTAGCCTGCATAGGGGGTATGAATGGGTTCCTCCCTGTTTATGTACCACATTACTGTGGTGTTGTCTGTCCTTATCAATAGCTGGCCTGGATGCAGCAGGTCTTTGAAAGCTATAATAGCATTTATCACTGCTAGCATTTCCTTTTGATTGATGTGTAGGTGCTTTTTCTTTTGGGACCATCTGCCCTGAATGCACCGATCTGTCATGTGCGCCCCCCAGGCGTAATCCGAGGCATCTGTTGTGATGATTTGACTTGCTTGAGGCTTGCAGAATGGGAGACCTGTGTTTCTCTGGCATGCTTGAGCACACCACAGAAATTCCTTTTGAAGATATGGAATTAGTGGTATTATTGTTTCTAAGCTGTGGCTGTGCTGAGACCATAGGTTTTTCAGGTACCATTGAAGTTTCCTCATATGCAGCTTTGCACATGGGATTAGTAGGATGCAAGATGCCATGAATCCCAGAGCCTGCAGGATTTTCCTTGCAGTCAGCCTGGTGAAAGTTGCCAGTTTTCTGAAGTATTGAGTTAGTTGCCCTTGTTTCTCTGTTGTGAGGTAGGCCATCTGGGTGTTTGTATCCAAGCTGGCACCCAGGAAAATTATTGTTTGAGAGGGTATTAGCCTTGATTTCTTTTTGTTGACTGTGTATCCCAGGGAATTCAACAACCTTATTACAAAAGCCAGATGTTTCAGAAGTATGTGCTTGCTGTCCGCTTGGATCAGGCAGTCGTCCAAATATGGGTATATTTGTATCCCTTGCAGTCTGCAGTAGGCAATTGCTGATGCCAGGCATTTCGTGAACACTCTAGGCGAAGTAGGTAAGCCAAAGGGCAATGCAGAGAATTGATAATGTGTTGAACCTGCAAGAAATCTGAGGTATCTTCTGCAATCTTGTCTGATTGGGACATGCAGGTATGCCTCCTTGAGGTCCAATGTTACCAGCCAAGACTCCTTGCCCAGCATGGGAAGAAGCTGCTGTAATGTGAGCATCTTGAATTTTGGCACGAGTAAAAATGTGTTTAGGATGGATAGGACCAAAATAGGTCTCCAATCTTTGCCCTTCCTTGGTACCAGAAATAGTCTGGAATAAAAACCTTGACCCTGTTCTTGTGTAGATACCTCTTGAATAGCTTTCATGTCCATGAGATCTGAAATTTGTTTTTGTGCCTCTGCCCTTTGATTGTGTGGCAGGATTGGCATGCCTCTCATTTTTAGAAGGGTGTGAAAGTGGAATCTGTAGCCTCTGTCTATAATGTCCAGGATCCATTTGTCTTTTGTGACAATATGCCAATTTTTTGAAAATAATGCCAGTTTTCCGCCTAAAGGTGCTGCCATTTGAGCCTTGCTTGGCACGCAAAGGGGAAAGTCATTGGTTCTGCTTTCTGAAATGGCTGTAAACTATCCTCACCACCTCTTTGGGTAGGTGCTTGCCACTGTCTGCCTCTAAACGATCCTTGAGATTGCCCTCTACCCCTCGGGCACCTGTATCTACATCTTTGGGTTCTGTCCGTGGCTGGAAAGGACCAATTTTTTCAAGGCCAATTTCTACTGAAACGTGGAGGTTGTACCTGTAGGAAATCTTTCATTGTTTGCATTGATTTTGCCTTTTTCTCCATTTTCTTTAATACCTCCCCAGCTTTAACACCAAACAATACATCTTTTTGCAGAGGTGCATCCAGTAATTTAGCTTTGACATGATCTGGTAAGGTTTACTCTGAGCCAAGCATGTCTACGTATGACTGATCCTGTAACAGCAGCTCTACATGAGGCCTCTAAAGCATCAAAACCACATTGCAAGGTACGGTTACCTACTTGTTCTGCACTATGCATCAAATCCTGCAACTCCTTCAAATCTGGTTGTTCAGGCTGTGACATTTTGCTTCTCAACTTTGATAACAGAAACTGTTGGTACTTTAACATATGGAACTGGCAGTTTAATGCCCTCATGGATAAGGTGGCCAAGGTCTATACCTTTTCCCCCCCACCTTTCTAAAGCTCTGGAATCCCTCTCTGAAGGTAATGGATTTTTAGCAGTGGAGGCCTTAATTCCCTTGGGGCCCTGTGAGATAGTTTCTGGGTCAGCCGCATGGCTTTTGTATAGGAATTGGTGTGAGTCAGGAACCCGGTAATAGCTGTCAGGCTTGACTGGGGCTGGAGGTAAAGAGTGTGGGTTGAGGCAGGACTCCGAATACACATCATCAAGGATATCTAAGACAGGAGGAATAGCCAAGAGGCCTGTGCTGAGGGAGCAAGAGAAAATCCCCAAACCTTTTACTTGGAGTCTGAGTACTCTTGGCCTTCCCAATGGAAGTGTTCCCTCAAGGTATGCAAGGTTTCCCCAAAAGAGTAATCCTCGGGGGGGGGGGACAGAAGGAATGGACTCCTCTGCATCAGAATCTTTAAAATGGGAGTATGAATGTTCCTGGTCATCAGAATGTTCTGAAATAATGGAAGCCTGGTCAGAGGAGGGGGATTCTTCCTCCACTCTGGGCCTTTTTTTCCGGGATGGGGTTGAGAACCCCTGATAAGTGTAATCAAGTCCTCAGCCATTTTGAGCATCTGCTTTTTAGGCATGGGGCCTTGAGAAGGGCCCTGTGGGGTTTGTTTTTTAGAATGCATGGCTGTCTTGGACTTCGTGAAAGCCTTGATGGAAAAAGAAGAGGAAGGCCTGAAGACACCTTGAGAGGAGGCAGACCTGTCTAAACTCTGAGTTTCACCGCCAAGAGTGGCTTCGGTATCTGTAGTCGGGGTGTGGGCCGAACAGCCTGCGACCTCGGGTACAGAAGACACCGCCAATGAAGTGTCGTCGGTAGTCAGGGGCTACATAGGCGCCTCGCTGAGAACCGGACCACCCGTAGTCGACTTTGGCTTGGTGTCGGTAGAGGCCGCGGACCTCATGTGTCGGTCCTTATCTTTGCGTCTTTTAGTCAAAACTGGAGTCGGAGTATCCAATGACATTATGTAGTGAAGTTTTTTGCCAAAAAAGTGCTGGGCGAACTCCACCCGACACTTAATGGTGCAATTGTTGAATGTAGCACAAAAACGACAGGCCGAGACGTCGTGGTCTGGGCCTAAGCAAGGAATGCAGAGGGAATGAAAATCCTTATGCGGTATTTGCTTCCCACATGAAATACAATTATTAACTTTGTCTGACATCGGTCTGATGCAAGAAAAGTTTCCCCAACGGGGTACTTAGCTTTCAAGAAGACTTCGGTTGCAGATATTCGTAATCCCAGGAGCTGGCCGACCGGCACTTGCGAACTGCTTCTGCTTCGGGCACCGTGCGGCACGAAAGACTGAAGAAAATGGCGTTGGCTGGTTTTTTTATACCCCTGTCGCACTGACATCAGGGAAGAAGTGACGACAACCGACGCCGGACTTCGACTTTGGAATTCGGCCAACCGAGGACCTGCCTAACGGCAGGAAAACCCATCTGTTATGACCGCAGCTGTATGCACGATGAACATCAACACAGGCAATGACAATGGCTATGAAACACTGGAAAGAACCCATAAGAAAATGAGGAAACTACAAAGAATGGGAAGAGCCTCAACAAAAGACCAATACCCTGGGGCTTACAAATTACAAAAAAAGCCTACCTTGAAAAACATGAAAAGTGGCCTAATAACAGAAAGTAACACAAACCTGAAAGAAACAGGACTCAAACTTATAAAAATTCTTTCAAAAACACAAGGCACAACAAAACAAAACCCAAACAGAACAACTTGGAAGAAAATGATTATTTAAACTTAAGGAAATATACAAAAATGTCAACTTCTTAAAGAAATTAAAAAAGGAGAAGTCTTTGGAAAATCACAAGGGACCTTTAGATGAACAGCATACAGATGAGCAAGAAAAAGCATACACCCAAGACACCTCAGATATACCTTCTAAAAAAGACCAAATAAGCTGACCGCATCAGAGAAGGAACTCTCAACCACATAAAAATACTTCCAACATAAAACCTAAGACAAGTTCACGACAACAACCAGGATTTTTCCAATTCCCAGATGACATCAGAGCTGGAATCACAACAAACAGAAGACAACACAGCACAAGCCTCATGGACACAGGAAAACAGAAGAATCAATTCAACAGACTGGCATCCATCCCATTACACACACAACCCCGGAGACACACCCCACAACAGATGTCTCATGCACACCACTCCCAGGACTGCTGCAAACTACAATTGGGACATATTGCCACAAGACAACTATTAAAGGAATACAATCTGGCAAGAAAAAAGGGACCTCAAACACCTAAAGCCCCCCCACCCCAAAAAGGAGACAACCAGCATACCAGGGAGGAGGAAATAGGAAGCCAAACAATACCTGAGAGGTCTCACCATCATGCCTCACCAAAGGAGTGGCATAGTAAAGTATAATCATAGACCTCAAACTTTTTATTAGGAAACTCAACTACAAGATCTTTTTCCACCACAAAAAAACAGGACGGCAACACAACTGTATCCACAGTCAAAATATGCAAATGGAAAAGACACAACTTCTGCACCCCAACCATACCCCATCATCAGCACATTTGAAGACAAATGCTAAGCAGATGTTTGAAAAATCCACAGCAAACCCGCAGAAGAAGTTTAACAACCTTACCAATAATTAAGTCTAAGATGCTAATGGATCTCAGCAAGGAAAAATCTAGGAGAATAATGAAAGAGGAAAAGGTATTTTCATCACTGACGTCTCCAGGTACAGTAACAAAATCATTAAGCATGCTGAATAATCCAAACTTATACAAAAAGACAGATATATGCAAAATTATGACAGTCTACAAGACAATTGTTCTGGAGGTCACCAACCTGAGTGAAGAAGGCCTGATAAGCAACAACCTTCACGATTTCCTAAAAGTAACACATCTAAAACTCTGAAATTTCTTCAGGATTCCTAAACCTCACAAGAATACAGAAGTACCATCTTACAGACTTGTGGTGGCTACTGGGGAATCCATAACCTAACCTATCTCCAGATATCTAGAAGTGCAAATCAAACTGCTTGCAGACAGCAGTAAGTCATTCATCCTGGACTCCAGCAATTTCCTCCAAAAGACCAATGACATCTCCCTGAATGAGAACTCCTTATTACTCAACATCAACATTGACACACTTTATACTGTACTGTCCCAGGACTAATGCATCACAGCAGTCAAACAAGCCTACAACAAGGAATGGGAAGCATTACCAGGAGAGACAGAGACCACTGGCAGACTCCTAAAACTTATTCGCTGCAACAATTACTTTCAGTTTTAAGGACATTACTTAAAACAACCCATGGGAACCATAGCCTAGCAAACAACAATAAGCAAATGGAGGAAGACTATTTACAACTCCTCCCTTTTACTCCCATATGGGCTGCTAAGACTTAAAGAAGACATTTTTAGTACACGGAACTGTAGTCCAGAAAACCTAGAGCAATTCTTGAACTACATCAGCAATTCCAAGAATTTTCTCAGATTTACGAAAAATTACACTTATGATTCTGTAAACTTTCTATTTCTCAAAATCAGAAAACACCTGGACACAGGTCAGCTCACCAATAACCTATACCAGAAACTAATCAGTGTGAATCTGTTGTTACATAACAGCAGCATGCGACTCTGCATCAGCCTGCTTTCATAGCTCTGTATCAGCAAAAGAAAGGCATAATAAAGAGTGCCCCACTGCTTACTATCCTGTCACCTAAGAAACCCTCTACTTACAGCCCTTTCTGTTGTTCAATCTAGCCAGTATTTTTCTCATGCTACAATACTAGAACGTGCCAAGGTTGTGTGTATACTTACTGTAACTAGATCAGGGTACTCGGGAAATGGTTGTTCAGGGCTTTCTACTGAAGGACGATGACAATTCTCACACCGCCAACCCTAAAAAGTAAAACAAATAGATTATCAATACAGCAAATACTGCAAAAGTATAACCACTAAGCAATAAAATAAAATGGCAAACTTAGCTGAGGCTCTTCCTAGAAATAAATACATTTTAACAGTTCCATTTCTCCCTAACAGACTAAAGGTGCTCGAACTTCAGACTGCCACAAACTGACCATTCCCGTGACAACAATGCAAAGAATCTGCCACAGTATAGGAGGTAAAGCAAGTTGTCTGAGACAAGAGCAAACACAAACCAAACTGAAGCAATGGCTGCTGGATTAAACAGGGAAGCATGTCTCAAGAAGTTAGAGCACAGCTAATGTGCAAGAGAGCTAGATGAGTGTCGGGGGATAGGGATTAAAGTGTGTGATACAAAGAAAATGGTCTTTAGGAAGTATGATGATGAAAGAGAAAGTCACTTTCCAGTCTTCCACCTGGGAGAACAATGACACAACCTCAAATAGCAAAGTGGGAATTGGAAAAAGAATACCTGAATGGACAGAATTCATTAATCCCTTGTAAATGGGGCATGCCCTAAGGCTCTGTTGAAAAAGCTATCCAAGACACTTTACTAAAGGCAATCAAGTACTTTACATGTGGCAGGTGAAAATTTGTGCTATTCAGTGAACTGACTGCAGAAAGTAGGAGGGATTATAGCTAAAAAAAAAAAAAAAAATTCACTCAAGCCCAAACAGCATAATGTTGTTGTTAGTGAATGAATGACATGAATACATTGCACAAAAACTTCTATCAATGGACTAATTAACTAGTTACTTGAGGACTACAAACTGGGACAAGAATCAAAACCTGTTTTGACACTCAAACTCTCCACAAAAGACTGGAATAAATGCAGACATTGTTTTAATCGTGGGCTTACCTTAAATGCCAAGAAATACAATACACTTCTCTGTTAAATTTAGTTTAATTTGTAATACTCTTTTTAAATATCATAGAGTTAACCTTTGTTGATAACAGACTTTGAAAACCTCCTTGTAGTGCTTGGAAAATCCTCCTACATTACACAACTCAACCTTCTATGCATCTCAACTACAAAGTTAACAGACCAACTTCGCTTCTCATTTAGTAAGCTCATCACTAAATACAATGCCTCCCTCTACCAAGTACCTCACCAAGCACCTAAACCAACTCAAGAAACCAATACTCTCAGATGTACTTCAAGTCTCAGTCCTGTTACTTGGATGGACTAAAAGTCTTGCTTCTTTACTTACTGTCACACACATTCTGATCTCTGTCTAATCATCTAAGCTATGAACAGCCCAGCACTCTAAAATCCTTCACCTAAACAGACCACTGGTAAACCAAACGCCCTCTTTACCACCAGATCAAAGACAGCCAGTGTAACATTTACCCAAACTCAAAGGTACTCCCCATTTCTGGAATACACAGTACTGGGTGATGAAGCAGAGCTTCTTGATGACCTGCTTAGTTGTAAGCGTAATAAGAACATATGGATCCCTTATGCCTGAGGCATATGCTAATGTTTCAAAATTGCAAAAGCTGTCCAGGAGAGAGAATGCTCAGGAAACTGCCTTATGCTTTACAGAACCTTCATGGGCAAAACAGTATATTCCCAGCCTAATACAGATCAAGGCCTTCCTAAGGACATAAAACATACTATTCAATTACCATCCATCTGAACACCTTACTGTTTTTGCTGATATATATACTCACACCCATTCCCAAACCTTAAAAATGATCTGAGACTTCAGGGCCCTCCATATAAATAAGCTGCACCTCTATATCTTTAAGTATATCTCATCAGAAACTGGGCACATTGCCACACTCCCTTTAAGCCCGGTCAGCAAGTGCTTTGTGCATAGACACTTCTTCAACCTGCCAGTGATACATGACTGAAGTTACTGCCAAGCATCTAACTGACTGACATACATTTTGGTAAAAGTCCTACACCACCAATACTGGAGGGTCACTACACTGATTAGAATTTACAACACCCATTCCCTGATAACCAACCTCTCTCAAACTAATCAGAAGGAGATAATCCATGTTCTCTAATCCCCTGGTAGTAGCTTATGCATAGTGACCAGTCTGAAAATCCAATACATCAATGTTCTACTGTATTCTCTATAGAGTTGAAAACATTCACACAATGCCAATGAGTTGTACAAAAATCAACCCTCCCTCAAATTATGCTTGCCCTACAAAGTGATAAATACCCACTACAATCCTTCCCGTTAAGCAGAATCCTTACTGCAGATGATACAAGTAATGATCCTCTGAAGTATACTCGGTGCTTCCAAAGATGAGATGCTCCACATATTGCAGAATACTTGTGCTTTTCTGTAAAAAATTTACTTTAAACAAAATTTACTTTAAACAAAAACACACTCACTCACTCCAGTTCTTCATGCACTGGAAAGTGTAGAATTCATGGGTTCAGCTGTCAAGCCTATGACCTACTTGGCTTTCAAGAAGCTTGATGCTATAACTGTGCTAATATTTTCTACTTTAAAGTTGTTTGTATGTGTGTATGTATGTGTATGTATGTGTATGTATGTGTATGTATGTGTATGTATGTGTATGTATGTATCTATATCTATCTATATCTATATCTATATCTATATATCTATATATCTATATATATATCTATATATCTATATATATATCTATATATATATATATATATATATATATATAGATATATATATACACACACACACACACACATACACGTGTGTGTGCTTTCTTTCTGGAGTCTGAATGTAGTCCTTGTGTTTGCATGGGTCTTCTCCAGGTGTTCCAGTTTCCTCCCACATTCCAAAGACATGCAGAAGGTGGATTAGATCCTAAAGTGACCACAGGTGTGAGGTATGCATCACCATGCATATGGTGTACAAGATCAACCGCATCAGGGCTATCCACCCAGTGGTATACACACTGACTTTACATGATTCACTACTGATGTAACACAAATGACCCCATGTGCAAAAAAATGGGGAAAAAGAGACCATGGATGTGTGTGTGTGTGTGCGTTGTATACACACACAAACATACACATTATATATACACACAACACATATGTATGAGTGTTTGTTTATACATATATATATATATATATATATATATATCTATATCTCTCTCTCTATATACATATATATATATATATATATATATATATATATATATATATATTTATTTCATATACATATATATTCATCCTCATCCCCTTTTCCCATTTGCACATGGGGTCAGGGTGTCACATCCACAGTGACAAAATCTCGAGCCAAGGTTTACAATGCTGGGTGGCTAGCCTTGCTGCAGTAGTTCATTCACACCACTCACTCACTCACACACTCCCAATTATGGCCAATTTAAAGTCCCCAGTCCACCTACTGTATATCTTTGGAATGTGAGAGGAAACTGGATCACAGACAGGAAACTTGAGTGCCACGAGGACATGCAGACTCCACACAGAAGGCACCCCAGCCAAGAATCGAACTGGAGAACCTCTTGCTGTGAGATGACAACACTAATTGCTGCATCTCCACGGCCATCCATATTAACATTATATATATATATATATATATATATATATATATATATATATATATATATATATATATATATATATACACATACATATACATATATACATATATATATGTGTGTGTGTGTGTGTGTGTGTAAGAATGGTACTATACCAGTTGAGAGTACAAGGATAGAGTCAGTGTTGTGCATGTTTTGTTATCTGTCATCCGTGTCCTTTTGTCTTGTATAGTGGTACTGTTAGGGAAAGAGTTTTAGTAATGTGTAGGGTTATAGTTACCACACGAGTAAGTTGGCCCAGGGGTGCAATAGACTCCTGCCCATCTTAATTATGTGTGCTAAGCCTAACACTGCCCCTAACCTACACATTACTTTACCAGAAATCTTCTCCTTAACTGTACCGTGACCAACACCACACCTGATCTCAGTTTTGTAGTTGTGGTTTACCGATATGGGGCTTTTTCAGTGGGACAAAGTATTTCAATGCTTTGTGACTCACTCTTACAGTATTGAATCTCAAAAGTAGATAACAGATTAAATCTTCCCCTGAATAAGATGAGGCAACCTTTTAATATGTCAGTATTTCTTTACAGTTTTCTAGCCACCACTAAATGCAATAATAATACATTGGCTGGCTAAAAGAACATCAGCCAAAACAGGTTATCAGCATTTAGTGCTTGCATAAAATTCTTCGATCAAAAAGGATACTTACAATATAAATTATCAAATTCACTGAAATTAATTCCTCTAAAAAGGCAGATGTAAACCACTTATGACAAGCAGCTCTCAAAGTACAAAATCAGTATATTACTAGGATAAACTTAACATCAGGAAGCTAAAAGTCAAGCAGAATGGAATGAAAGGTCACATTTAGCTGTATCACAATAAATATTCTGTATCACAATGTGTTAATTTTCTTTACAAGATATTTCTATATTTATCTTTTCATATGTTTATAGTATATATAAAGCATAGATAATAAATAACAATGTATGTAAAGCACAAAAACATATGCATTGCTTTTAAATGCTGTTTAAATACGAGAAATAGAAACGCATGTTGCCTCTAAGTGCTGCCGCAGATAGAACAGTTTACTGCAGACTTACTGATTTGATTATATTAAGCTCTACATCAGCTGCTGTCTTACTGCTGTTTATATTACCAGTTAATTCTCACTAATTCTTGGCTAAATTTCAGCACAGCTAGACTGATATCAAATGTAGTAATAATGACCTAATCTTCTCTCATCAAATACCATAGTACAGTTGAACGAGTAACAGTGCTTACAGCAGGAATAGCTTGTTTGAAAAAAGTAATTCAGGCAACATTTCTAAACCTAGTTCTGAAAAACAGCAACCTTTAAAGGATGAAAGCTAAATTCTACTTTTTCCACTAGAGGCAGGAGTATTCTCTGAAACTGTATAAATGATGAGACTGACAAAGATTACAGCTGAATGCATCACCTAATAAACTGTACTGACCCAACTGTACTGCTTTACTTCCTTGTTGCTTTAACTACATGTCTCTCCCTTAAACATAGATTAAATCCAGTTTCACACTAATGGATCAGTGCTTTGCGATTTACTCTTTGTTCTGCCATTTGCAATTCTTTCTTTTCACTTTTCTACATTTCACGAAACTTACATCTACATAACACTCAAACCTATAAGGTAGAACCCATTTCACTGACAACTCATAACAGTGAAAGTGCAGAACTATAAAGAGTTGAGAAGAATATATGAAATGGTGTAATTTCTTATCTTGGGCGTTATTAGGGAACTGAGTCTAGCACATTATGTGTGAACTGCAACGGTCAGCAACATGTTGTACTCTCAGATCTATAGATATCAATATTTCTTAAGGACTGATTCACTGGGTGTGGTGTTTTTTTCTCCACGGTTATGTGAGCATGGAGTCATTATATTACAAGTAAAGGGAGTTTGGGGGAAAAGCCTCATATATCCGGGGGGGTGCATAGGGCTTTGCCCCCTGCAAAAACAAAATTTTAGGATATATTTCTTGTGGAGAACGTTTTCAGTGTTATGAGCTTAGTGACATGGGTTCGACCTTACAAGTTTAAGTGTTGAGTTTTTAGTGTTATAACAGATCCATATTATACAATATATTATAGATACACACACACACACACGCATATATATATGCCGACTATATATAAAAGCAGACTGTTCTGGCTTAATAAAGCCTTTTTTCCAAAACGGCTGTTTATTTTCTTCATGTTTTGAGTGCTGGACTTTTTTGGAAGTTGTATTTGGTTGTCTCGAGCACCTTGGGGATACGTGCACGGATTTTTTGGCGTCTTCATATATATATATATATATATATATATATATATATATATATATATATATATATATATATACACACACACACACACACACATCTGTATATATATAGTGGACTAGGTCCTGATCCAGTCTGCTTTTGTAGCAGAAGGCAATGCAACTGAAAACCTATTTAAAAGTTTGTTAGTTGGGCTCCCTTCCTTGTTTTTTTAACAGCCACAAACAGCTAAATAGATTCTTTTGTGCATTTCTGTCTTATCCAAGTAGAACCTGAGCTGTCTTTGCAAATCCAGCGTGCGGTGTTCTCTCCTTTGTTTTGAGGGAAGGGGAAGAAGTGTTTCAAATGGATGTTTTAGTAAACGCCAATATGTAGAGAAACCTTGTCTAAATTAACAATGAGAAAAGGTACCAGTCAATGTTTTATAGCTTCAGAGACTCTCCTAGTAGAAAGTGAGTGTTAGCAGTCTTCCAAGTGGGGAGATTTTTAATCTGTGTAGGTTGTGGGCTCAAAAGTGGTAAGGTTAGTTTCTGCAGGATAAATTTTAGGTACCAAGCAGGTACAGGAGTCGTCCTTGGTGGCCTTGAACAATAAACTTTAGAAACTGTTCCCCAGTATGATGAAAAAAAGATTGGGTGGTATACTGACAGGCATTGCAGAGGGAAAGAACTTTATGGAGGCATAGCATAGGCCAGACATCTACAGCTGTCATCTCAAACACTAAGGCAGTCTCGCTTGCAACAGCTGCCACCTTTTGCTAACTTACCAGAGAAAGAATCTTAGCAATTTGAAATATTCTGGTTCTTAACCTTATAGCTTCTCTCTCATCACTTTTTCCAATCTTTTGGGTTTCTAAAGCCATGATGCTAACGAACCCCATTCCTAAGTCAAAGTACGATTAAAGTTCATGAAATTAGTACTGTTTTAATCTTTAATGTCAGCCAGAAGTGCTCTTCGCAGCACACAATGTGCCCAGTAATGACTACTTCGGCAATTTCTAATGAGGTACATATGTACTGGCAACATATCTCTAAATACAAGTACAGATTATTTTTTAAAAGACCTGTTGCTCCTATTACTAGTGAAACTGTCCGGGTATCTTTCTTCTACATAGCTGTCATTTCTGCATGCAAATCCTAATATTTTATGACTCTCTCTCTCTCCATACGCAAGACACTGTAGAAAATGGGTGTAGTGATTTCAATGAACAATGTTAGTTTTGTCTTATTTTCATGGCCCACTACATCTGGTTTTCTCTCACCTGCCTTTTGTACTGTTGGTAATGGGTAATCCCATGTGATGCACACTTCATTTTCTATAATGCTTTGTGTCACATTTTCTATAATGCTTTGCGTCACGTTTCAAGTGTTTTTCAGCCACATCAATACCATAATGTTTGCGCAATCCCCAGTGGAAAAGTCTTGCCACATTATTTTGCCTTTCAGTATACAGTCCTTCTGCCATTAGTAAGTCACAACAATCAACAAGCTGAGCGACTGTTTCCAATTATGTTTTACAAAACCTGCGCAGGCTCCCGTTGCCCATCAGTTTAGATATGCATTACATATGTCATATTATTTGCAAGAAAGAGGATATCATAACAAGCAATAAGCAACTCTCCCAATCTTAGGCAGTAAACTTAACTTCACCTACAAAAAACAATGCCAATAAAAAATAACTATGAAAGAAATTACTCTCTTTTTGAATATTTTTGAGCCTTAAGGCATGTTTAAGTGCGGGGATTGTGTGGCTTATAAATTAATTTAAAAATTACGTGGTTAACCATTGCAACTTCCAAGGGTTTTTTTTTTTTTTTTTTTTTTACAAGTACTTTGATCGTCAGAGTTCCAATGTTGTGTATGCAACAAATGGTAAAACCTCCGGCTCCTTTCACACAGAAAAAAAACAGGAAATTCATTGACCACATCAAGGGACACAACGTGGCGATCACACAAAGACTGAAGCAATGTCTTAGGGAAAAACAGTACATCTTGTCTGGGTTTTAAAAGCTTTTATTTTCCTGTACAGGCACAAATTGATTTACTTGTTGGAGATGTTGACTCGTAGCTAGATATTCGGGAACTAAAGTGCCAGCATCCTTTAAATGCAGAAGCTACCCTGGCATTAACAAAATTTAAAATATTAGGTGTCCATTAATTTCGTACAATTAACCCCACACTCTACTCTTACATTTTACTTTCTACTAGTTATTGTATAGATCTTTTTGTTCAACTGTTATTTACCATTATAAATACTACATATTAGTTTTCTTTTTACACAGTAACATACTACTATTAAAGGACGAAAGCACTCAAAAAAAGATTCGAGTCCATGCAGGTCATCCCTTTAGTTTAGGAACTTTTTGTTTAGTAAGTTTGCGTTTCTTCTTTTAATTTTTATTTCATACATACGTCTCTCTCTCTCTCTGTGAGTGTGTGTGTGTGTGTATGTGTATATATATATATATATATATATATATATATACACACACACACATATATTATATATAGTTATACACACACACATATATACATATATACACATACATGTACATATAAACATACACTTAAACATATATAAACATATACATATATAAATACACATATATAAATATATATATATATATATATATCTATATACACACATATATACATATATTATATATATATATAGTTATACACATACAAATATATATACATGTATAAATAAACATACATATATACATATATAAATACATATATACACACATATATATATACATATATACACACACATATGCATATATATATATATATATATATATATATATATATATATATATACATATATATATATACATATATATATATATATATATATATATATATACACACACACACACACACATATACATATATAGGTTCATAGGTTCATACTAGGCTATCTGCCCTAGGGCATTTATAAGCCTAGCCAGAGTGTGTGTGGCTTTCACCACCCCTTAGGATGAGAATACTATACCCATTAGTTTGCTGTGCCTCTGTCCAGCAGTGACACAGAGATGATTCCCGGGGTAAACCTACAATCTCCCATCCACTCGTCAAGATTTCTCTTGAACAGAGACAGTGAGGGGCTCTGCCTCACATGGACTGGGATTCTGTTCCATAGTGTAGGGAGTCTCTCGGTGATGAATCTGTCTCTCCAGCACATCCTATTTATATCCGTGTTGAGGTTTAAGTCTCTTGCTCTCGTGGCTCTGGTGGATTTGGATTTTTTGAGGTGGAGCATGTCCATTAATTCCGGGTTGGACATAGCCTTGTATATCAGGCACAGTTCACCTCTGAGCAGACGGTATGCAACTGAATAGAGCTGGAGTTTCTTCAGTCGGGCAGCGTATGACATATGTTTGAGCCCCTTTATTCTTTTGGTTAGGAACTTTTGGGGTCTTTCCAACTGCTGCAGGTG
>NC_056728.1:205107723-205134036 GCF_019279795.1 Protopterus annectens | reverse complement strand
GACTGAACTTTTTTCAAGATCTTGCTCCATTCTAGATTTCAGTCATACCCTAATATCTTTTTGATTTACTTTTCTAGATATAGGGCAGCATTACTCAGGATGAACATTTACACATATGATTCCAATAATTGAGATTGCCATCTTTTTTGACCAATTTACACACACTGTTCTCTGCTACTACATTTTCTAAGGTTGCTTTCTCTTACCTGTAACTGTGTAAGTTCTGATATCAGGATTAATGGTTCTTCTTACTGGAGTCTCACTACCTTTTGGAAAGGCCTCAATCAGGAACCCTGTGATGGTTTCTGTTTTTGTCCGCCAAGTGAGTGTGATGGTGTTCTCTGTGGTGTCAGTAACACGGGCCCTCCTAGGGGGGCTGACATCTAAAGCAGAATAAAGACAATGTACAACATTCACTTAGATACTTCAATGTGTACACCGATTTACTGAAAAGAATCAAAATGATTCTTAAAAACTCACAATCATGAATCACTGCAATGGCATCGCATGTTGGCTAGCACTGACATTCTCCTTCAAATTGTACCCTCATTTTCTGACAAGCTCACCAGCTTTCTTCGACCCCACTAAGTGCCCCTCACAGCCATCTGGCACACACAGCACTACCATTTACATGGATTAATCCTTCTTTCCTACACCATTAATGCATTACCAGAAAATCTTGCTCATAATTCCCAGAGTTGGCCTTCATTAATAGTACATAACCATTTTCTACTTCAGGGCAACTGTACACTTTCTCCATGCACTGTGGAAGGCATAATTGTGTGAGGGTACTGACCACAAACCTAGCCAGATTTTTCTTGCAGTAAAAATTCTTAATGCAACATACTTGTTGGAAGGCAACCTCTACATTATTTGGATGTCTTAGCAATGGACCTTATCTTCACCCCATACCAAAAACTACAAGCAGGCAAGACATTCAGATGGAAGGATATGAAGCTTCACTGTCCAGACTGTCTTCTGTCCTTTTTGGAGGAAGAGGCACAAACATGAGTGCTAGAAGAAGGCGTGGCAAATTAATATTTAGGGCATATAGAAAAAACAGTACTAGCTACCCCCCATCAATATTACTAACACCTGCAGCATCTACAGAAAAAGGAAACCTATACAGATGACTTAAGTGGGACTCTTACTTAGTGGCACAAACATCCTAATTTCTACACAAAAGGGCAACCTAAGCACTGCTAAACTTCTTGGCAGAGAAGACTATAAAACATCCAAGGGTAAGGTGAGTGATAAACGTTACTTCAGCAGAGATCCTCTTGTTTAACACCTATGGGTATGGCAGAATTTTCATGTATGTGTACACTATACTCATTCAAGGAAAATGGGCACAGTAAAAATTGTAACACATGAAATTGTACTAAAGCAGGCAGAAAAGAAACCTACTCACGCTTCTGCAGAAGGAAAACAGTGCACTCCTAGGTAGTTTACTGACTTCCTCTGTCCATCAGAGATGTAAGCACAAGAGTAGGGGTGAATTTCCAATTTTCCATTCACTGGTCCAAGTTGCCCTTAAAGATAGGGAGAAAATCTGCTTCAAAATGGATGGGAAGCTTGTTCTATAGAATGGGAATTCTCCAAGAAATATATCTCTCTCTCCACAATACTATTTAAAATTAGGCCTTTTAATCTAATAGTCATGATGCTGTTTGTTTTCTGGACATGCAAAAGGTTAATCAAAACAGGGTCCAGAAATGCTTCATATGCAATTCATAGATCACCTGAGAAGTCTGCAAGATACAGAGTAAAGGGACAAGACTGAGGCAAAATACATATTGTTTACTCTCTGTATTCTTTTTGTAAGGAACTTGTGTTTGTTACAGTTGCTGCATGTGTCTGGTTAAGGTACATACCAAAAGGGGCATTATAATCTGACTAGCCTGATGAGGGCACAGTACAATGGTATAATGACCTCTCTGGACCTAGATGCTATGCCCTTCTTTAGAAATTGAGCAACATAGGATTTTACTATTACCTTGAGCACAAGTTGGTCAAAAGCTAGGTTACTATCTACATGAGTTCTCAGATCCCTGACTTAATGTATCAAGTGTTAGGTGTGTTTTATTGATTATGTTACCCGGGGTGGCAGACTTCACAAAAGGTACTACAATGCATTTTTTGGTATTGAGTTTTAAGCCATGGTTTAGTCACCAAGTGTTTGTGATGGCCCTTCGTGAAGGGTGTTCTCATCTTGTGGGGATACAGCGACTGCTCAGAGTTTGCAAATTACGATCTTGGTTAGCCACAGAATGTTGACATTGCCTTTGACATCTGATAAGCAGATCCCAAAAAGAGTTGTGTAGTACAGAGCCTTGGGGAACTCCACTGGTGACAGGTGTCTTTGTGCAAGTGCCTTCACAGTCTGTAATCACCTGGATCCTATCAGTGAGACAGCTAGCTATCATGCATGTTCAAAAAAAAGGTTTACACCTAGTTCCATAAGTTTGTTGATCGTGTCTGGGTGGGGTATTGTATCAAATATTTTAGCCAAATCTAGGTAGGCAGTGTACACAGTTTTCCCTTCATACATTGCCTTAGTGACCTTCTCAAAGTCGTCCGCCAGATTCAGTAGGCAAGACCTTCCTTTGACAAAGCCAAACTGGGAAGGATCTGATGTTTATTTTTATTTATTTACTTTACATTTGTTAATCGGGTTAGTCTGACTTAGCTTTTGGCTCATTTTCAGCCGAGACCCAGGGAGAAAAGCTCCTCAGGGAATACAATTTTACAGAGTATTAACAATCAGCAGATGAATATGAGACTAGTTACAATATCATTTAAGCTGCTTTATACAAAATAAGTTAGTAGTCAGGAAAGGATTATGAAACCAGTTACATATTTTAAATGGGTAGGACCTAGTTGTTTTGGAGTTTGGAAAAAAAAGGAATACAGGGCTAGTAGAAGATATAAGGGAAATAGAGTAGAGGTGACAGACTAGATAAAGTAGGTTATTTTGGAAATGAAAGAATCAAGATTGGTTAGAGAGGGGGAAGGGAAGTGGTGGAAGAGGTAGGAGAATAAGATTAGCGATAAATTAAGAGTGATATGGTGAAATAGGTGTAAGGATGGTGGTTTCAGAGTGGATGGCTACAGTGGCAAGACCATTTTTTTAGTTATTTCCTTATGGCGAATTTTAAACTCTTGCTATGGTGAAGGGACTTTATTTTCAAAGGGTGTTGGCTCCAGGATGTAGCTGGGTTACAGTTATAGAGAAGACAGCCTTTTGGGTTTGTAGATGTGCAATAATTCTTGATCCGAGCTGCGTAGAGTCCTAGCAGGGGAATATTTGGATATGATAGAGGAGAGGCTTTAGCAGGAGGAGGGTAGACAGAGGATAGAGTGAATGATTTCTAGTTGGAGCAGATGAGGGAATTCTAGCCAGTCTAGTTGCTGACGTGCTAAGCAGTGGTGTGACTTGTAGGTTTGGTGCAAATCTGGCGACCTTGTTGTAGGTTGTTTCAAGTTTGGAAATAAGTGTAGAATTTAGGTTTGTGAATGTGACAGCTGCATAGCAGTGTTGGGAGTAGTAAAGCATGAGAGAGTTTTTCGGGCTGTTTTGGTTAAGCATTTCTTGTTGCGGAAAAGGTGTCCAAGTTTAAGAGTTTTTTTTTAACTGAGTTAGTAATATGTAGATCAAACTTAAGCTGATCATCTATTGTGACACCTAGCAATTTAGTACTAGATTCAGCTGAGAAGGTGGTGGTGTTGCAAGATAAAATGGTAAATGTACTTTTGAGTGTGGTGAGGTATTTGGGGAGGAAGAGTAGGAGCTTAGGTTTCTTTGGATTAAATATTAGTTTGTTATCACTAAGCCATGTCTCAATGGTGTGGAAGGGATGCCTGGGTATTTGAGTGGAGGTCAGCAATGGTTATAACTGTAGGGTCGTCAGCATATTGCACAAGAGATGACTGGGGACAAGAGAAGTATAGTAAGTGGTGAAAATATTAAAGAGAATGGAACCTTGGGGGACACCAACCCACTTGTACAGTGAGGGGGGGATAGTGCAGAGAGCCATTTAACTGATTGCTGGCAAGTAGAGAGAGAGCTGTAGAACCAGGAGATAGGGGGAGAGAAATTTAAGTTACTGAGTTTGTCAAGAAGTAGGGGGTGAGAGACAGTGTTCAAAGGCTTTAGAAAAGTCAAGGAATAGGCATGAGACAAGATTATTATCACGAGCAAGGAAGACTGTGTTGATGAAGGATATTAGTGCAGTAGTTGTACTATGCTTGGGATGGAAGCCATGCTGAGTGGGTGCAAGAAGGTTTTCCTGGTGAAGGTAATGCATCACCTGCTTGCAAATGCATTTCTCTAGGATTTTTGAGAGTGGAGAGAGTATGGCAACTGGTCAGAAGTTGGATATGTCAGAGGAGTTACCCCCTTTGTGAATGGGCAAAGTAAAGAAGTTCTTCTATACAGTGGGGACAGGATTCAGAGATGGATCGGTTGATCAAGATGGATACAGGACAGGCAAGAGGTTCAGAGGCAGTCTGCAGGAAATAGGAAGGTAGGTTGTCAACTGATGGGGAGCAGGGTTTAAGCTGAGAGTGTAAAGATTTTATATAGTTAGATGATACTGCTCTAAGAGAGAAGGAATTAGAAGGGTTGGAAAGAGGTATTGAGTTTGTGGGGGTGCTAGCATTGTTGCTGGGGGGGGGGGGAATTTATTATGGAGGTTATCGAGTTTATAAAATGATTGTTAAATTTATTAGCTATGTCTTCTGGAGTTGCGTTGGGACAGGAGTTGAGTGGAAGGGTTTCCTGGATGTAGAGTCTGATTAATAGAGTTCCAGAACTTTTTTGGGTCTGATTTAAGAGTAAAGTTCAAAAATACACAAAAAGAAAAGTCTAGCAAAGCTAGACTTTCCAATGTCATACCTTAAACCTCTTGCATTAGAGGAGACATGGGATATATGCAAATTACCCTTTAAGGATTTTAGCTTAAACACCTGATATCCTTAGAGAGTAATATGCATAAATCCCATGTCGTCTCTAATACAAGAGGTTTAAGGTATCACACAGCGGAAAGACCACAGGGAGGACATGCAGACTCCACACACAAGGCGCTCCAGCAGAGAATCGAACAGGAGAACCTCTTGCTGTGAGGTGACAGTGCTACCACTGCACCACCACAACTCTACAAATGTATAAAATCTATGTACGTATGTTTGCATATAAAATCAGTGCACATTTATATCCCCCGCAGGGGCCAAAGATCACATATTTCTTTATGGCCTTTTTCGTATTTCAGAGCAAACTGGAATATAATACAACTAAACAGTCACTGATAAAATGGCTGCCTATTCAAATGCTGGCATTCGAGAGAAAAAAAAAGACCAAAAACCTGAAGAGCAGCAAATCTCGAAAATCAATCTTATCCTTACAGCTTCTTTTGGTGGGGGGGGGGTCAAATATATTTGCAGTTGCACTGCATGTCATTCAAGCTTTAAGATGAAATCTTTCAATAGCTTATACATGACATGGTTTTGAAATTAATGCAAATGTGAACATGCTGTATTAGATACCTAGAGGGGTCCAGAGGCTGCAACTGCCAATGCAATGTTTAGCATCATATGAAAGTGCACAGACGGATGAACACAATGCTGTTGACAGTACTATGTTACTTATATGGTTGAGATATTAAGTGGGTTACAAAACATTATAAAATTAATATTTACTTTTTATTATGACTTGCAAAAGCCAGTTTAAGATCGGCAATCGAACACTACCACCGTAAAGGCATATTTGTGCCAAACTGTTTGCCATTTACATTTTTTACTACCCTGATACGAGTATTTGAAGTGTGAGGCTCTAAATTCAATTTTCAAATCTCAGAACGCATTCATTGGTAGTTAACAGTACAAAGCTTAAAGGGCTCCAATGGAGTGAATGAGAAACAGTTCGAGAAGTTTCACATCTAGCCTGCCTTTCCTTCATTTCAATCTCTGATTTCTGCAGTTTTACCAGTTCATATGAATGTCGACACAGCATCTATTATTTTCTTCCAGAACTTTGTCATCTGATCTTAAAATAAGTAAGACACTGGAGAATTATATAAACTCTTCAGAGTGCATTTGATTTATTTTTACCTCTCTATTACTGTAAGCATTCTCTTGTAAAAGAATTTAACTTGAATGACTTTTTGGTGGACATCTGCCAAGTTCTTCTCAGCCACAGCTTTTTCTTGTCAATTTCCCTTACTTTTTCCAAATGTCTTCTTTGTTGGCATCCTGGAACAGCAATTACTAGCCAGTAACTGATGTTTACTTGGACAACCCTTTTAAACAATTTCTTGGTTTTCACACCGAGATCCAACATGCTACTCAAATACCTGAAGTTGCTTTTGAAGACAAACTGATGGCCAAGTTTAACTAACAAACATGAAAGTCTTTGAGAGATGAAACTGTAGACTTTTGTGGCATAACTGAGGCAAAGTTCTTATGCTCACGTCACCAGACTGAAGATCCAAACAGAGGATTACAGTCCTACAACACCAGCAGATACTTAGTTTCTGGACTGCTGTACCCCAGAAGCAGTACTCTGCATTTATATAAACTAAACCAAAATGGACATTCTAACCCACTTGGCCAGTCTTTACAAAAAATCTTTTTAGGGCTAACGCATCAAAAACATAGTTTAGGGGCAGACTGATTCCATGGTTCTAGACACTGGTATAGAATACATGAGCTAGTACACAATAAATGAGATGAACAGTTTTACTAACTCTAGGAATTAATATCCTGCCTCAAGGAAAAATATTAGTAAGGAATGATTTTTTTTTAATATAAATTTAACCATGCAACTAGCAAGGGGATCATCAATAAATTAAAATGGGGATTAGAGATATTTATTGGTTTTAACTTGGGCACAACTTTTTAGCAACAAATCACCCTTATAACAAACAGTCATAACAGAGTTACTATGAGAAAGGGAACAGAGCACACCCTGATGCAGTAGAGTGTTTAAGCAGCTCTGTGGTGGCTTCAGTTTTGTGTGGTAAGATGCCACCAGGCTATGCAATGGTAAAGACTGAGCAACCACACAGCTCCAAGTGGCAAACAGTTAAATATATAGAATAGTTTAGGGAAACACAGTGAAATTAGAAAATAAAAAGACTTGCAATTATGGAGCACAAATATACCCCACCCACTAAACAGCTTATAGGAGCCCAGCCGAATGAAGAGAACTGTCGACAAATCAGATCAAAGCAAAAACTACAAGGAAGACTTACAGCCAATCTGAAAACTATACAATTCATATTTAAGTGTTCAAAATTAAGGCATGGACATAGCAAGAAACTTTACAAATCAGCAAAAATCATAAGTATAATTGTTCCAGACAGCAAACAATAATATAACAACCACTTACTGATCTTGCAAAAAATGTTTTTCTGATCACACAGTACAACTATTGTGCAGCTCAAACAAGCAAAAAAATTGTGTGCAAAAAGCAGTAACAACAGAAAACGCTAATAGCCAATCAGGTTTCATATATATTAAAATGTAAGAACATCTACATCTATGATAATTATGATATACAATTACAAAAAGTAAGACAAATCTCATGTAGAAATCGAGGCATTTCTGTTTGTTGCTGTAAGAGGGAATGACAGGGAGTTGAGTGGAGTGAAAGATGTTGTTATAGTTTCTGAGTAGACTGAAGAAGGTTTATTGAGAAAGAATGAAAGTGAAGGGAGGTACACCAAGTGCTAACAAGAGCAAGAATGCTCAGGTTTGGCAATACAGTTGATGAGAGGCAACAAAGGTTTGCTGTTGAGAGATGGTGGGCCTTTAGTTGTATCCTACATTTTGGGTAAGATGGGATCTTACTTGAAAGAATAATAGTTCACTGTCTTTTCACTAGCATAATTATTAGCTTGAATAAAAAACTGCAAGAAAGATATGACATATAAAGTGTTAATTTATAAAATGCAGAAAAATAGTAAGTGTGCTGGCAAGTACATATAGCTTAAGTTAGATTCTGGCATCCATGTAAAGGAGTATGTTATTGAGAAACAAACTCTGTAAAAATATCTGTGCAGATGGCAGCTGGAAGGACATCAGCGAAGTAAAGAGATGTAACATCAAGTTTCAGATAGTGCTGGAACACCACATTTCAGATAATGCAAGACAGAGTTTCCATGGATCATCAAACTACCAAGGACAAGCGAACAAAGGAAAACTGCTACACAATGAAAGAACTGTTGCACATCAGACTCTGAGAAAAAATATCAGACTTTTTGGTATTACTATGAGTGTAACAGTAAACAAGCTTTGGGAATTTTCCATAGAGAACTGACAGCGTCTGTGTTGCATGCTTGTAGATCCAAAAGGAAAATGTAATAGAAAGCATATTAACTGAAGCAGTTGTCGCAGTGTATTTATTGTACTTAGTACAATACAGTAATAAGACTAGTTGGTCACAATAAATAGTATGCATGCATGAAAATACAAGTAACAGCAAGAAACCAACAGATGATGATGAACAATTCTTCAATGGCGAGCCACAGTTGACGGACCGAATGGTTTCTTATTGTGACAACTACAGCTTCTATTTTATTCAGTTAGTACGTTCCATTCCTGTGCAAACGTTTGCCGCCTCCTTATGCACAGTATCCAGTAACTTTAACAGTGCATCTCTGCAGATTCCATAGATCCTGTACATTCACACAACTGAATCTGCCAGTTGCATTTCACCACCTTTTAGGATAATCGAGAGACTTCACACGCTTTCTCGACGGAAGATTTGGCCACCTTCCACAAAGAAACTGGCAATTCTCTTTTTGTTTCTCATTCTACAGCATGGATGGCAATTCTCTTTTTGTTTCTCATTCTACAGCATGGATGCCAAAAAAAGACTGAAGTGTAACGTGTAAGACTACCTTTCAGGTAGACAGTATTAATAGTCCAGTACATGTACGGTCAGCATTTAAACATTGGTATAAAGATAACTGTAGCACATGTAGTACTTTACTAGGTAAAGTTCATGCCAATGCTTTATGTACCTTTGACTGGTATATTGAACAGCAACAACATTTGTATGACAGTAAATGTTTATTGTGCAATTCATATGAAACTGCTGTGTGCAATGTCATAAAAATAATGGTAAACAATCAAATGCATTATGTCCTGTCACCACATGTAAAATGTTAATTTTAGAGTTACAATATCAGTCAAGTTAAATAATCTTCTGTACATCTTGCTAGACAAAAGTGGCATAAAACCACTGCACATTACAAAAAAGTACAGTTGTGTACACTTACCATAAATTTAGATGTTAGGTGAGTATTCACTGTTGCAGTCATCGCATTTGGGTTATATGTCTGCAGGTAACCCTCAGTTGGTCTGAATACCAGAGTCCTGGAATTTCTGCGTTGGATGCTGTCGCTTCTTCCATGATGTCAGGTCGTCAGGGGTATAAAATATGCAGCAGATGCCATTACATCAGTTTTTCTTGCCCCAGATGTCAGGTGCCCCCAAAATAGGAAGCAATTATATGGTATGTAACCACCCCAGCAGAAAGCAAATACACAAGATATAGAGAACTCAGGGGGTTGGAGGGAGGCTAACCAGGACTGCAACAGTGAATACACTCGAACATCTACATTTATGGTAAGTGTACACAACTTTTCTTCGTGTTTCACTGCTGCAGTCATCACATTTGGTTTGATTCTCAAAGCAAAGGAAGGGTGGAGGTAGTTAAAGAGCATTAGGGCTAGCAATCAGGCTGTGTAAGACTGCTGTGGCAAATCCAACTCTGGATTTAGAAAAGATAGGCAGGTAGTAATACTTGGTGAAGGTATGTACAGAGCACCAGGCAGCAGCTTCCACAATGTCCCTGATAGGGACTCCTCTGAGAAATGCCATAGAAGTAGCTGCATCCCTGGTGGAATGTGATCTTATCCCTTGTGGGGAAGATTTTCCATGGTGCTTGCAGCAGAAATGGATGGAATGTGCTATCCATTTGGAAATGGTTTGCTTTGAAATGGCCTTCCCCTCTGCCCCTGCAGCAAAGCTAACTAGCAGCTGGTCAGATTTTGAGGTGCTTAGTTCTGTCCAAATAGAATCTAAGCTGTCTGTGCATGTCCAGAGAATGCAGTATCCTTTCCCCCTTATTTTGAGGATTAGAAAAAAAAGTAGGTAAATGAATGGACTGGTTTAGAGCCACACTAGACAACACCTTGGGCATAAAGGATGGATAAGTCCGGAGGGAAACCCTGTCCGCATGGAAGATAATGAAGAGTTCCACTGCCATGAGGGCCTGCAGTTCAGACACTCTTCTTGCTGAAGTGATTGCTAGAAGTAAGGCTGTTTTCCAAGAAAGGAATTGAAACTCTGCTGTAGCAGCTGGTTCAAAGGGGGGGGGGTGAGTTTTTCCAGTACAAAGTTAAGGTTCCAGACTGGAGTTGGAGCTCTCCTGGGTGGTCTTAAATTCTTGGCCCCTCTAAGGAATTCCTTTAACAGGGGAGAAGATAAGAGTTGGGCTCAGTATTATAATGTGCTGAAATGGCAGAAGCATGAATCTTAATTGAAAAGTTAGGCCCTTATGGAGAATTTCTGTTAAATAATCTAGAATATGAGGTAAGCTGGGCACAGTTATGCCCATCCCCTGAGCCTGGCTCCAGGAGCAGTATCTTTTCCATTTTTTTGAATAGGATTTTCTAGTACTAGGCCTCCTTGCCTCAAGAATGACATCCAGCACCTGCTTACTGAGGGTTGCTAGAGGTGAGCTCAGGGAATTAAGCAAGGTTGTAAGGTTCAGGGTCTGAAGCAGAGGGTGCAGAATCTGGCCCACCAGCTGGAACAGCAGGAAGGGGTCTGAGGCAGGTGCCATGGTTGCAGCACTGTCAGACTGCGCAAAGGGGGGTACCAGTGCTGGCATGGCAGGTCTGGGGTTATCAGTATTGTCCTGTAACTTTAGCAGAACATTCAAGAAGAGAGGCAGTGGGGGAAAGGCATAAATTGAGAGGCTCTCCCAGGTAAAAAAACAGAGCATCCACTTTCCAAGCTTGACTGTGAGGAGTTCTGGTGCAGAATTTTTTCAACTGGTAGTTCTGAGGGAAGGCAAACAGGACTACCTCTGGAGTCCCCCATTTGTTCCTCAAGAACTTGAATATTTTGGGTTCCAGTTTCCATTCGTGTGGGTCCATGAGATTTCTGCTTAAGTCGTCTGCTAGTGAATTTAGTTTGCCTGGTAGGAATTGAGCTTACAGGTTCACTTGGTAGGTCAAAGCTGTGTTCCGCATAGCCATGGCTAGTCTGCAGAGTGGGAAGAAATGGGTTCCCCCCTGCTTGCTTATGTACCACATAACTGTGGTGGTGTTTGCCTTTACCAATAGTTGTCCTGGAAGAATAAGGTGTTTGAAGGCTGTCAGAGCATTCTGTAAAGCTAACATTTCTTTTTGACTGATGTGCAGGTGCATCTGTTTTGGGTTCCATTTGCCCTGAATGCACTGCCCTGCCATGTGAGCCCTCATACATAGTCTGATGCATCTGTTAGGGTTTGGGTGGCAGGGGGTAGAGTGAAAGGGAGTCCCTTGTTGTGGTAACAGGCCTCAGCCCACCAAAGAAACTTTGCCCTTAGACAAAGAATGATAGGGATCATTGTTTCCAGGTCCCAAGAATGTTGACATCATAGACGTTTTAGATACCACTGAAGTTTCCTCATATGCAGTCTTGCACATAGAATTAACAGAATGCAAGACGCCATGAACCTCAGGGTTTTCAGGATTTTTCTTGCATATATCTGGGTTTTTGTGGCCAGTAGGTTGAAGTAGGTTGTCAAATACACTTCTTTCTCTGGAGTGAGGAATGCCATCTGGGAAGTTGTGTTTAAGCTTGCTCCCAGGAATACAACCTGCTGGTTGGGTACTAGGTGTGATTTCTTCTCGATGATGGTGTACCCCAGTGAGGTTAGTTGTCTTTACAAATGCCACGTGTTGTAATAGCAAGTCCTGACTTTCTGCCTGTATCAGGCAATCGTCCAAGTATGGGTAAATCTGAATATTTCTCTGCCTGCAAAATGCAATGGCTGGAGCTAGCCACTTTGTGAATACCTTGGGCGCAGTGGATAAGCCAAAGGGAAGTGCAGAGAACTGACCATGCATGGAGCCTGCCCTGAAACGTAGGTATTGTCTGCAGGATTCTCTTATTGGGATGTGCAGGTAAGCGTCTTTTAAGTCTAGTGTTGCCAGCAAGGCATCCTTGGCTAGCATGGGAAGAAGCTGTTGAAAAGTTAGCATTTTGGAACTATCAGAAAAGTGTTGCCAATACAGGTCCAGGATAGGACACCAGGAGTTTTCTTTTCAGGGGAACCAGGAACAGTCTTGAATAAAAACCTTGTCCCCTTTGTTCTGCTGGGACAGGTTGAAAAGCACTGATACTGTGGAGAGAGAACACTTGTTTTTGGGCCTCCACCCACTGATTTCAGGGGCAGTCTGGCCATCCCCTTGGGATTGGGAATGAGTGTAAGTAGAATCTGTATCCTAGGGAAACAGTCTAAAACCCATTTGTCCTGGGTAAAGAGTTCCCAGTTTTTTGCCTTAAGAGGCAATCTTCCCTCTTAAGGGAGCAAGTATTTGAGCAGGGCTTGGAAGAGTTAAGGATAAGTCATTGTGCCATTTTTCCACAGGGGGGTGGCTTACTATTCCCTGCTTTAGAAGTAGGAGCCCCCCCACCCCACTGCTTAGATCTGTGTATAACCTGAGACTGAAGTCTTGGTGGTATACTGTTCCTGGATTTGGACTAAGAAGGCCTGGAAGGGACTGGAAAAGGCCAGTTATTTGAAGGCCAATGCCTACTGAATCCAGGAGGCTGTACTTGTAAGAAATCTTCAACAGTTTGCATAGATTTAGCTTTTTCCTCCATCCTTTTGAGGACTTCTGCTTTGTTGCCAAAAAGCAGTCTTGGTTTAAGGGTGCATCCAGTAATTTAGCTTTAATATGATCTGGCAAGTTTTGTTCCTTAAGCCAAGCATGCCTTTGAAGTACAGACCCAGTGACAGCAGCCCTTTTGTGTTCAGCACAGTCAGGAATCAACATAATTTTCTGTTGAAGTAGTCCCATAATATGCTGCATATACTTTAACATATGACACTGGCAATTTAAAGCCCTAATGGCCAAAGTAGCATAAGTGTGTACCTTCTTACCCAATCTGTCAAATCTCTTGAGTCCCTATCCGAAGGGGTAGGATTTTTGGCAGTAGCATCCTTAATGCCTTTTGGTCCTTGGGAAATGGTCTCTGGACCTGCAGTAGAATTCTTGAAGAGGAATTTGAGAGTCAGGTACCCTGTAGTACCCAATCAGATTTCCTGGGAGCTGAAGGCAAAGTGTCTGGGATAAGACTGGATTCCAAGAAAACATCTACAATCTCCAGAACAGGAGGGATAGCTAGATGCCTTTTTTGAGGCAGGAGTAAAAAAATTCTCTAGGTCTCTTCTTGGACTCAGAATAGTCCTGGCTTTCCCAGCAGAAATGCTCCCTAAGGGTATGCAAGGTTTCACCAAAAGAAAAATCTTCTAGAGGGGAAGCAGAGGGAATGGAATCCTCTGCATCAGAATCCTCATAAGTAGATAAGGGTAAATCCTGGTAGTCAGAAAGAACAGAGATATCAGATTCCTGATCAGAAGAATCAGAAAGAAAATCAGGTCTAGGTCTCTTAGAGGGGAAAGGCGGACTCCCCCTAATTAAGGTAATAAGGTCTTCAACCATTTTAATTATTTGTTTTTGAGGCATGGGTCTGAGAATGTGATTTGGTCGTCGAATTTCTACCCGTAGTGCAAGCTTTAGGCTTGAGAAATTCGATATTCTTAGCTTGAAACGAAGTATCGGTTTAAAATGAAAATCTGTAGTCCTGAATACACCCCCAGAAGCCGATGCCTGCACAGCGGCTCCAGACCCATCCAAGGTAGAGACATCTACAGGTTCCATAGTCAAAGACTCATGTCGCGACATACCGGACTCCGAATGGGTCTCAGTAGAGGCCTGCAAATCTGTAGTAGCGGGTATCAGGGGTTGCGAAAGTGCCTCACTGAGTACCGGCGGACTGGCGACTAAGCGGCAGCGTCATCAGCAGTTTTGGACCTATGCGGTCTGTTTCTGTCTTTATCCTTACTTTTTTTGGAAGATTGGTAGTCAGATGGCTTATCGAAGTCATTTTGGAGTATGGATATCGACAGCGAAAGAATTTAGCTACAAAAATTGCCCGATGACTAATAGTACGGCTGTTGAACAATGCACAAAACCCACAGCGAGGGACGTTGTGGTCTGGGCCTAAACAGGTGACACAGTAAGAATGAAAATCTCTGTGAGGAATTTGCTTTCCACAGGCAAGACAATTAATTTTTTCTCGCATCGGTTAGAGCAAGAAAAAAGGATCCCCAATGGGGTACTTATCTTTTAGAAGACTTCGGGTCTGAAACTCGGAAAATGTAAATTTAAGGAGGCAGCTGACCGGCACTTGCAAACTGCTTCAGGTACTGCACGGCAAGAAAGACCAATGTAATGGTGGCGGCTGCATATTTTATACCCCTAACGACCTGACATAATTGAAGAAGCGACAGCATCCGATACATAAATCTCAAGACTCTGGTATTCAGGCCGACTGAGGGCTACCTGCAAGCAGATAACCCAAATGTGATGACTGCAACAGTGAAACACGAAGAACATCAGATAAGAACAGACACTAGGTTCATGGTGAACTGACAAAAAGATTTAATAAACTTCTAAGACACAGAGTGAGTTCAAAAAATTCAGACAACATATTTAAACACTTTCAGAAGTGCATAAGAGCTTTAAAGTCAGCAGAACAGAATACTGACAAATATAATCTGGTTAGTAAAGAGTTAAACAGCAATTAACTCCACTGATAGAAAATAATTTATGATGTACTATTCTACCTTTCGAAAACGGTAGAACGTACACAGCACAAACTTTCAATTCAGTTAAAGAAAGGCACTTAAATGGTGGTTTTCAAATAATTTCAAATTAGAAAACAGTTCTAGGTCATAGAAATCAAATGACTAGTTAAATGCAGAAAAGATATGATGTCACAAGACTGACATGAATGTATTTTCTTTTCATCTACAGTGCAGCAAAAGGCAAATGACAGCAAATGTAAATATATCTGTTTTAAGCATGTGTTAGTGAAGTCAATATCGCTCTTGTTTCTTACAATATTTTGTAATCGTATAATAGCATATAAAATAGCAGACTCCAGCAAAAACAGTATTCAAAAGCATTATTATGCATACATACATATGTTTCAAGCACGGACAGTAAAGCCCTTCTAGCTTGGCAATATGCCAAAACACTTGTTCCCATAATAAAAATCCAGGCTGTTCTTAAAAACATCTAAAGTAGTACTTTAATGTAATTTGGTAGCCTGTTCCAAGCATCAGCTACTCTGTCAGAGAACCAATTAGTACACTTCTCATTCCTATAAAATCGTCTACATAAGTTATCTGATTCCCTAGTACTTTTTAATAACCCCAAACATTCCCAGAGGTAGCTGTCCCTAAATGCCCTATACACCTGAATAAGATCTCCTCTTAAATATCTCTAAGAGAAACCGTACAAGTTCAGATATTTTAGTCTTTCATAATAACTTAGATTTTCAAATCCATGGATGCCCTTAGTACATTTCCACTGTACTCTCTTTCCAGTTTATTCATGCTCGTTTTCTTATAGGGTTTCCATATTGTTATTCCATATTCAAGTTTAGGTCTAATGCAACTAAAACAATGACTTCATTATGTTTGATTTCCTAAACTTTATAAATCTTTTTATACAACCTATAGTTCATTAGCCAGCTTGTGGATATGATTAGAAAAACTCATAGCTGAATCTACCCATATAACCAGGTCCATAAATGAGTCTACAGTTTCAATCATTGTGTGCTGTATTAAATATTCATCTTTCAGTTTATGTCTCCCAAATATCATATGCTTAGTTTTTGATGTATTTATCAACATATTACTCTCCTGTGCCCAAATGGTCAATTTTGTCAAATTATTTTGCAAACATGCCTTATCTGTAACACTTGTAATCAGTTTATCCAATTTCAGGTTGTCCGCATATAGACTGTAGAACACCTCAGATGAAAAAGTACGGTCTGAAAGATACAATCTAAACTAAGGGCCTAGTACAGAGCCCTGTGGGACACCTTGACTGTAACCAAGGATTGCACCTGTCCAATTGGTGATACTTGCCATGTCCTATTTGTAAAGCCATGCAGCTATCCATCTTATCAAAATTACATCAACACCTAGTTGTACTAATTTACTGATCAGTGTTTTGTGCAAGACCCTGTGAAATGCTGAAGTTAAATCTATATAAATCACATCACAATTTTTCATTCATAGCTGTTATAGAACATCATGTTACAGGTGGTAACAGATCTATTTTCAACATATGCATGCTGATATATGGTTTCAAGTCCCAACCTATCCAGTTCTGACAATAACTTATCCAGTATTACCTTCACCATTATCTTTCCACAACTTGAAAGTAGACTTAGGGGTCGACATGATTCTGGGTTTGTCCTACTCCCCTTTTCCCTTAAAGACAGGTTTAATAAGTGCATGTCTCCAATCTTGAGGAATCTCCCCATATTTATATGACCTAGTGAATAACATGCAATGGTAGTGGAAGTTCTTGCTTAAGTGCACTCAGGTCATTGTTACTTATTCCATCTCCTCCCTGCGCTTTGTTTGGATCCAGTTTGCACAGTTCTTTTTCAATATAATCTAATTTGATTCCAGTATATGGGTTACCTGGATGTTACTAGGACAACATACCACCCCTTTTGTGGAGCCAAACTGTTTTGCATAAGATTTTGTAAATATCTATAATTGGTTGTGTCCGAGAATAAATTCAAACCCTGTACCTTGTGTTTGTAAGGCAAGCACCTTAACCATTAGGCCACTCTCTATATCCCGTTGATCAGTGGCAGTGAAAAATATTGAGCAGCCTGCCTGCCCCTGTGGGAGTGGTTACTGACTTGAAACTGTAGTTTTATTGGCCATTTTGGGTCAATTCCAAAACTCCTTCATCTTCCTCTCTTAAAACCTGGTAGCCTCATGGTTTTGGCGTCTTTTCAGGCTTATTGGCTGTTGAAGCACTGACCAAGAGGAGAAAACGCTGAGAGAAGAAAGGAGCCACTTTTGAGACTAAGTATTTTTCCTCTGTTTATTTGCTAAGTTTTTCTGCATAGCCGCCTATTTTGAGCATTTTCTGGCTTGTTAAATTTGATTTCTGCATTAGTAACTGTATTTAGAGCACAACCTAGAGCTGTTTACTGAATTTCCTGTTTGCACTTATTTTTAAAATCATTTTTTTTCTCAAAACTTGCATTTTATCTGTCTTTGGCCTAGCACTCTTGTGTGGGGTCATTTACTGCACTGGTATAACTTGTTGATACTTGTTAACCTCTGCTATCTCTAAAAAAACAAAAAAAAACAAAAAATCTTGCTTTTTTCCCACTTTTCTGAGATTTAAAAAAGTTCAGTTACAGGCTTGCTGTTCTTGAACTGTTTTAAGTTTCTGTGAGGCCATTTTTTGCTTGGGCTAAAGGAAAGTCTCTCTGTTGATCAGTGGCAGTGAAAAACATTGAGCAGCCTGCCTGCCCCTGTGGGAGTGGTTACTGACTTGACACTGTAGTTTTATTGGCCATTTTGGGTCAATTCCAAAACTCCTTCATCTTCCTCTCTTAAAACCCTCTTTTGCGCGGTTTTGCGTGTTTTTGAGCATAGCGCAACAACGGGCAGCGCCGCCTTATTGGGTTTAAACTATTCCTAGCTCCACAAAGTCTGCTCTTCACTTTTTCCCTTAGAACTGCTCTATCTCTCAATTTAAAACACCATATTCTCATTCTAAGGCCCTTCACTGGTCCAATTAAGTAATCCTACAAGTTAGCACTATTAAACCATAAGCACTACTTACTCATACTCTCTACGATTACCCTGTCCTCTATTGGTCCGAATTAAATTCAGTGTCCCTATTACTCTAGCATGTCCAAAGGTCAGTCAATGGTTTCCTATCCAGTCCAGCTGGTGAATCTAGGAATTTTGAGGCAATGTTACAACTGTCTCATGTACACGGACAACCCTCTCCTCCTTCAAACAGGTTCAAATATATGTGAGAGATGCAACTATTTAGCCAAACTGGAGGCTGAGCTCTCTCATCTCAAAACTAGTGTAACCAGTCAGGAGTAGAAGGTAACCTCAACACAACACAATTCCAGTATCACATAGTCCCACCACATCAGCGAACCAAACACAAATACACAAAAACATACTCGGGAGGCTCTAAATAAAAATCTACCTAAGCAACAGAGACCTCCAAAAGCAGACATCCAAGCAAACGATACCTCAAAACAAAACACACACAACACATAACCCACAAAGTCAGTGTGCCAAGCAGCCACAGCCCTTAAGGCTGAATAACACACCTGATACTCTTGTTATAGGTGACTCTATTGTCAGACACACTGACGTCCCGCTCACAAGGCTGAATAAAGAGAAGGTCACAGTGAGCTGCCTGTCGGGTGCTAGGATCCGGCACAACGCAAGCACTCAGGTCACTCCAAAGAAAATACAAATATGACTCAGTCATTGTACATGCTGGTGTGAATGACCTGAGACGTACCTCCCTGGACTACATGAAGAGAGACAGAGGAGCTCTCTGATCATGTAGCCCAGGCTGGTATGACCCTGACCTTGAGCAGCATCTCAGCCTCACCTAGAATGATGCCACAGTACAAAGACAAAATGATCGATTTTAACAATTGGCTAAAATTTTGGTGTCATTCAAGAGGGATCCAGTGTCTGTCAGCCTAGGATGACATGCTCGACAAGCCACGTTGCTTCGCTAGGGACAGCTTGCACCTATCACCACTGAGCTTTCGGATATTGGCTAAGGCTCTTGCCACCCCCATACTGCCTTTTTTAGGCAAGACTCAAAAGTCAAACCCACCCCCATAGACAGCACAAGGAACAAGAAACTAAGGGTAATGCTGCTAAACGCCAGAAGTCTTAACCTCAAAATGCACGCACTCGAAGCTCTCCTCAGTATGGAGAACATGGATATCTGTGCAGTGACAGAAACCTGGTTCAAGGCTCCAGAGAGCACCCCAGCACTACCAGGCTATACCTCATATCATGCTTTTCGGCCCCAAAACCCAGACCGAATCACAAAAGGAGGGGGAGTTTCCATATTTATCAAGGATATCCACACCTCCAGGTTAGTGGCATTGCACGAAGTATCGGAGACCATCCATGTTCAACTAACAGTGGGCAAGACTGCTTTTCAGTTTATAGCATCCTACAGACCACCCTCTCAAAGTCAGGAATCCCATTCGGCTTTCCTGAAAACATTGGAGAACATGAAGATGTCTCCTAACACCATTATATTGGGTGACTTCAACTACCCAAACATTGACTGGGAGCACTACTCAAGCCCCAGCACCTTAGCCCAAAGATTCCTGGAAATTATAAACTCAAATGCTATGGAACAACTAGTCACCACTCCCACAAGAGGGGACAACATACTAGACCTGATCATTACCAACATGGGGACTCTATGCACCACACCAGAAGTATATCCCTCATTGGTAAGATCAGACCATAAATTAATTTCACTGGATGTCCACATCCCGACCCCACCCCCAGCCCAGAAAACCACAGTGAAAAACTTCTCAAAAGCAAACTTCTCACTTCTCAAAACCAAAGTGGAATCCTTCAAGGCCCCAGGGCCAGTGGAAACTACAGCCCAAACTGCAGAATCCTATATAAATGCATTCTACGGACATCTCTAGGAATGCATGGATCATGCTATCCCAAACAAAACCAAGACCCAATCATCCAAAGGCAAGCGTCCAGTCTGGTGGACCCATACCAACAGAAGGAGGAAGCTACTACATGATAGAGCAAAATCCCTAATAGGGAAGGCATCTCTGATCAGTACTAGCAAAAAATTACGATCCCTCATAAAATCCTCCAAGGCCAGCTTCGAGAGAAAAATTGCACAAGGCTTTTTTCAGTTATGTTAGAAACCTGGGATACAACTCCCAGACTTGTTATGAGTTGATTCTAAACGACAAAAAATACACTGAACCCACAGACATCGCCAATATCCTGGCAGACAGGTTCAGTGCAAACTTCTCCACCCCCTCCCCCCCCAAAAGAGCAAGTATCTATCCCAGCAGAGGGCTGCCTCCCAAACATCTCAGATGCTCAAGTGAAGGCTGCCCTCTCCAAAGCAAAAAACACTGCTTCCATGGAACCAGATGGTGTCCCAGGTTGCGTCCTACATGAACTACAAGAGGAACTAATCCCTCAAATAAAACAGCTATACAATCTCAGCCTCACTAGAGGATATGTGCCCACAGAATGGCATACAGCAACAGTGGTCCCACTCCATAAAGGTGGAGCCTCTACGGACCCTGGAAACTATCGCCCCATAAGCCTGACTAGCTTAGTCTGCAAGGCTATGGAGAGGATCATCATGAAGCTCATAAACAAAGATATTGGGGACCTACAGACACTAGATCCTACCCAGTTCGGCTTTGTCAAGGGCAGATCCTGCCTTTTGAACCTGGTTGACTTCTTTGAAACAGTCACCAAAGCCATAGATGAAGGGAAGGTAGTCCACACAGCCTATCTGGACCTTGCAAAGGCATTTGACACAATACCCCACCCGGGCATCATAGATAAGCTATCCAGCTTAAATATAAACCCCTATGTCACAAGATGGATTGCAAACTGGCTCAAAGACAGAACCCACAGAGTGAGAGTTGCTGGAGCCATGTCAGACTCGAAACCGGTCACAAGTGGCGTCCCACAGGGTTCTGTCCTGGGACCACTTGTTCGGTATATACTTTTTCGAGGTACAGGCAAACATGGGAGGACTATGGCTCACCAAGTTCGCAGACGACTGCAAACTGGGCGCCATAATCAACTCTCCAGCTGACATAAACATCCTTCAAAAAGGTCTCAGAGAGACAGATAACTAGTGCCAGCGCCATGGTTTAAAGCTAAATGCCAAAAAATGTATAGTCATACCCTTTGGCAAAAACAATGTGCCCACAAATTACCACATAGGCTGAAACCCATTAAGTACAGAGAAAGTTATTAGGGACCTGGGGACCCAAGTTGATAGCAATCTCTCCTTTGAAAACCACATTGCCAAAGTGGTTAGAAAGACCTTCTTCATAGCCCACCTCATCACGAAGGGTTTCACATCTAGATCAAGAGAGGTAATCGTGCCCCTTTATTCATCCCTCATCAGGCCCATCATAGAATACAATGCCCCTTTTGGGTTGTACCTTACCCGACACACCTGCAGCAATTAGAAAGACCACAAAAGTATCTCACCAAGAGGATCAAGGGTCTCAAACAGATGCCATATGCTGCTCAGTTAAAAAAACTCCAGCTCTACTCAGTTGCATACCGCCTACTTCGATGCGATCTATGCCTGACATACAAAGCTATGTCAAATACAGAATTAATGGACATGCTCCACCTCAGTAAATCTAAATCCCTTAGAGCCACACGCTCGAGGGATTTGAACTTCAGCACAGAAATAAATAGAACTTGCTGGAGGGACAGGTTCATAACCCAGAGGCTCCCTTCACTCTGGAATAGAATTCCAGTTCATGTGAGGCAGAGCACCTCACTGAATCTCTTCAAGAAGAATCTCGATAAGTGGATGGGTGATCGTAGGTTTGTCCCAGGGATTACTCCCATGTCACTATTAGACAGAGGCACAGTAAACTAAACCTTAAAAAGGGCACAGTATACTCAAATCAAGGGGTGGCATAAGCCATACAGAATCGGGCTAGGCTTATAATTGCCCCAGGGCAGATAGCCTAGTATGAACCTATAAACATTTTTTTTTCACTCAGTTTCTCTCTCTCAAAACTTTTCACATACCATCTGTAATTAACCTTCTGTGCATTGGCTTAGATTTCAGTTTGGCAGTTATCTAGCAACAAACTTTTATGACCCCATGATCACTACACATCAATGGTGATAAAACTTGACTTGAAGTTACAGCAATTTCTTTGGGAACACAAACAATATTTAGTATATTTTGTCCCCTGATGGGTTTTTTACAATCTGAAGCATTTGTTGTTCCTGAATATACTTTGTGAATACTTTCTTTACTAACATTGTTGAATCAAGATTATTCCAGTCTGTTTCTGGTAAATTTAAGTCCACAGCAAATATTATTCTTCCCTACTGTGTTTCATGTAAGAATGTATGAATTCCTCTAGGTCATCTGCACTTGACTTTGGTGGTCTGTACACTCTAACAATTGTTGCGTGTTCCAGGGTTTTCTATCGTCACACTTACACAGTCTATAGTATTGGTGTTATCACTGAACATGTAATAATCACACGTCTCATAGCCATCTTTAATCCCTATCATAACACCTCCACCTGATTTTTTTAGAATGTTTATTACAGTAAAAACATTTATACCCTGACAGAATTGGTTTCCACTCTTTGTTCTTTAACCATATTTCACAAACTATATCATCAATCTTGTGGGAACGTAGCAAATTTTCTAATAAAAAAAACTATTATTAATGCTCCTAACATTAACAACCATCAGGGATGCATCAAATGTTGCTATCTGTGAACAGTTACATTTTTGACCTGGCAAATATCCTGGCTAGTGTGTCAAATATTGCAAAATATCTGCTGCAAAAATTCTCTTCCCTGATCTAGACAAATGCACACCATCCTGTCTGAACACATGCATGTCCAAAAGAAGGCCTGGATGCTCTACACATTTCCATGTTTTAAAACAGGACATTGTTTTTCCATGTAGGTGTTTATCCAAAAAATATTTTCATTCACAGGTGACCTGACTACTTTCTATAGGTGATTTGTGAAAAATATGTCCCAACACCAGTAAAAGCTATACTATCTAGGAGGGCTGTCAGTTCCTAACAGTCAGAGAATCTTTGTTGGTGACATCATTTGTACCAACATGAATAAAAACAGATCCATACTTCCTTACATTAAGGCATTCCAAAGCTCGTTTCACATCTTCTGTTTTTGCCCCTGGCAAGCATAACACTACTAGATGTTCATCATCATCTCTGCAAATATAAGTATCCGTTCCTCTAATAACTCAATCTCCAATTACAAGAATATCTTTGCTGACCATCTCTGAATAATCTTCAACATCTAACACAGTCATGTGAGCTCTATCAATCGTTACAAAGGATAGATCTTCATCACTATTGGTCTCATTTCCACTGTTTTCATTGTGTATTAAATTCTCAGAGCAGCTGGCATTGTAAATCCACAGCTTGAGCCATGTAGTCAACATCTGTCTTTCTCTTCTTTTTTCTTACAGTAATGTTCTTCAATCTTCCACATTCAGTTTTGATTTCTTCCTTTTCACCTGCCCCTTGCCTCTTTTTTCTACCTTTTCTATTGGAAAGGGGATGCCTTTTTCTGTAGAATGAGGGTTTTCTGATTGACAGATATCTTCATTCCCTGTCACCAGTGTGTTACATAAAGCAGAAACATTTTTACTACATATTTTCTTTCCTTTACAGTTTATTTTTCTTCCATGTCATTTGTTGAGAACTTCTTCCTTTCTTTTTTTGTTTCCTTCTAAACAAACTGGATCCTCAGACTGCTGAGTACTTGCACCCACAACTCCAAAGTTCTCAGGGGCCTCATGTTTCACTGGAGTTGAATGTTCTTTGCAGAAAATAGATGCATCATTTCCTAAAGAGGTTCCATTTGTTACATGCCTAACATTATTTACTTCATCAGTCCAGTCATTAATATATGATGCAACAGTTCTCCAAGCCATGCCAATGGCACATGTGCAATCAAGTAGAGATTTGCTTCTAACAATGGTAAGCAAATCATCCAACTTTTGACATGAGGAAAAAAGATCACCAGTGTTATCAGCTGTTACCTTTAAATATGCATAGCATTTATTACACTGTACAAGATACTTGTGCATTAATTGTATACTCATTTAAGGAATCCATATTCAGCTTTAATTGAATAAAATATTGAAAAAGAAAAAAATTACACAAAGTCAGTAGCAAAGAATTCAAATGAATCAACATCTATGACAAAAATTATACCAGCAATATCCAACGTAATAAAATACAATAAATTTGTTCTGACCATACAAGTTCTACCAGCCAGACAGAAGTTAGCAGTAAAAATAAAATAAAACTTCTCTTACCAGTCAACTCCACAACAAATCATAAACCAAGGCCGGATTGTTTTGATATGCTCAGAATTTTCCTCTCAGCAGTGTGTGTAAATTTATAGCTGTCTAGGCCCTTTGTGGTGGCTACAGCTTGCCTATCCAAAACCTATCCTTTTCTCACAACCAAAAGTGAAACTAAAGGTAAAACAACAAAATATGAATCAAAGTAAAGCTTATTAATAAGGAGTCTCTTCCTACCTACAAACAGTTAAAAATAATAACAAATGCAATATAAAGTCAAATAAAAATGCTCTTACCAGTCAACTCCACAACAAAAAAAACAAACCAAGACCGGATTATTTTGATATGCTCAGAATTTGCATAGTTATGCAAGTTAATGTTTATTACAACTGCATTCTAATATCAAGTTGCAAGTATATTGACAAAAGACTGAAGGTACGAGCAAGTGCTAAAGGAGTTATGGGTTAAGCATCTGGAATGCGCAGAAAGAAAAAAAAGTATGTGAACTCAAATTTTTCCAAGCTGGAATGGGTAGTTACAAGGAATGTTGCATAAAATAATATGTTACTGGTACTGAAATTTATAACATCAAGAAAACATGACGAGTTGCCAGGCCAAATGGCTTCTGTTTTTCTAAAACATTAAGTATTCACGTACAGCCTTAAGAAAAAAGCACAAAAGTCTACAAAAATCCTGTTTAGTAATTTTAATAAGATGTCATACTTGTCCATACATGTCAATATGTTTGCAAGTAAATACTAAGAGTACATACAGTACGTGGGCTATGGTATGCAGTTAAGATAAATTATGCAGGTCCCTTTACAAAAAGGGATGGTACGAATAGCTGGTAGTAACAGTAAATGTCTTTTCAAAATAGGTAAAAAGCAATTCCTACTACAATTTTGACAGTATAGGCAACAGCAATAGCTTTATAAAAATATTTTCTGTTTTTGAAAAATGACCAAAAAATGATCAAATCAAACAGCAAATGTCTAAAACCCAAGTGTCACAGTCTAGGTTACAGCCAAAAGGCAAACTCACATTTAATTCTCACAGCATAAAGCAAATAAACGATACTGCAATAAAATTATGTATACTACTGGGGGAAGGGCATAATTTCAATTTTTACACTGTGTAAACAGTACTGCAAAAGGGACTCAAAAGTGCAAAATGGTAAAACCAAAAATACATTTTAATTTTTCAAGTAATGTAATTATCAGGCTTCAGTTTAATGCTAGGTTTGGAAACTAGACAGTGTACATTACAGCCATGTATATACAAATGCAAAAACAATCTGTACAAACAAGTGTATTCTGTACAGTATATAGTAAATACTTTATGTAAATAAAAAGTCAAAGCTTGACATTTGTGATAAATTACTGTATAGTCTCATTTTCAGAATAATCCAGTTCTAATAGTAATGGTTGCCATCATTGTGTTCACAATATTAAACTGTGTTAACTTGCTGTATCAAAAGAAAACTAAAGGTCTCGTTTCCCAATGTGTTTCTAGTTAATAGCAACATAACTTGACTAACAAGTATATACTAACACAGACAGTTTTGTATTTAAAATAAAACAGAGGGAATGCATACAGTGAGATATTTTTAAAAATGTATAAATGTATGTGCTATTTGCTAGCTAGATGCATATAACTATATGTTGCTGTAATATACGTAGAAATAATATAGTTAAAATACATGTATTTCTGTTTATCCGCGGTGGTGGTGCTGCGGTAGCGTTGTCGTCTCACAGTAAGACGCTGTCCGGTTCGACTCTCAACTAGAGCGTCTTCTGCGTGGAGACATGCGTGAATGGGCGTACCTTCGTTGAAGGTTGTGTGTCAGGGCTGGCAACTCGGCACGTAAAAATCAACTGCCAATCATTAGCGGACCGGAGTTGCGCGGTGGCGACGCCTAACCGGGAAAAGCCGAAAGACACAACAACATGTATTTCTGTTTGCTAGGCATACATTTATTCTGGTACAGCTTGAGTCAAGCTGAAGGTTCAGTGTCTGGAACATACTTCAAGGACTACAGATAATAATGCAGCTGTGAGATAAGGCACACAGTGTTCAACACAGACACC
>NC_056728.1:205095223-205102723 GCF_019279795.1 Protopterus annectens | reverse complement strand
TCTGCTTCACATGGATGGGGAGCTTGTTCCATAGACAGTGTAGTCTCTGGGATAAATACCTCTCCACAGCAGGTCCTACTTATAACACAAGCAATGTTTAAGTCTTTAGAATGGGCAATTCTGGCGCTGTTTGTTTTGTGGATATGCAGGCGGTCCCATCAGAGTGTGGCCTGAAAATGCCCTGGATGCCAGGCATAGATCTCCCTCCAAAAGCCTGTAGGAGACAGAATACAGGGATATGGCCATAAAGCGGTCTGCATGGGACATTTTACTTATGCCCTGCATTCTTTTAATGAGGAAACTCTCTGGACATCCAATTGTTGGATATGCCTGGTTAGGTATGTACCAAAGGGGGGCATTGTACTCAGTGATAGGTCTGAAGAATGCTGCATACAGTGGAACAATGACTTAGCTTGGACTTAGCCCTACCTTTGTTTATAAGCTGCGCAACATAGAAGGATTTCTTCACCACTCTAGACATGTGATGGTAAATGGCTAAATTACTGTATCGTCCCCCCCCCCCCCCCAAGTCCCTGACTACAGGGTCAGTTCTAAGTGGTGTGTTGTCAATATGATACTTACCAGGGATGGACGACTTCCTGATACTATTATGCATTTCTTGGCAGTTACGTTTAGTCCATGACACTGACACCAGTTGTCTGTGTCAGCCCCTCCTGGAGAACATTTGTCTCAGTGTGAGATTAAATGATCCCTCCTAATTTGCAATATGTAAATTTAGTCAGCCAGAGACCACTGACATTGGCCTTGACTTCTGAGAAGTAAAGGCCAAAAAGCAGCAGTCTAAGGACTGATCCCTGAGGGACTCCAACTTGTGACTGTCTAACTTCCTGGGTCCTCTCTGTGAACCAGCAGGTCATCTATTGGGTGACATACGGGTTTGTACCTAACCTCTTGAGTTTGTCAACAATGGCCGAGTGGGGCACTGTGTCAAATGCCTTGACCAGGTCAATGTAAGCAGTGTGAACGATTTTGCCCTCAATCATTGCTTGGGTGACCTCCTCAAAGAAGTCCACTAGGTTGAGCAGGCATGATCTGCCCTTATCGAAACCAAACTGGGTTGGGTCCAGTGTCTGGAGGTCTACTGCATCTCTACTGATCATGTCCATGAAAATTCTTTCCATGGATTTACATACAAGACTAGTACGAATAATGGGTCTGCCATTTACAGGGTCTGTAGATGGCCCGCCTTTTGTGCAGAGGGATGACTGTTGCCTTTCTCCATTCATTAGGCAAGAAAAGTACAGTTGTGTACACTTACCATAAATGTAGATGTTCGAGTGTATTCACTGTTGCAGTCATCACATTTGGGTTATCTGCTTGCAGTAGCCCTCAGTCAGCCTGATAAAGTATTGGGTCCTGCATCAGCTGCTGTCTCATTTTCTATGACGTCAGGTAGTCAGGGGTATAAAGCATGCAGCCAATGCCATTACATCAGTTTTTCTTGCCCCAGATGTCAGGTGCCCCCCTAATGGGAAGCAATTAAATATATATAAACAAGGTTATACCTCCAACAAAAAAGCAAATGCACCAAAAAGCTTTTAAGCATAGTAAAAAGGAATAGAGGTATAGCCAAAAGAAGTCAGGGGGCTGCAGGGAGGGTAACCAGGACTTTAACAGTGAATAAACTCGAACATCTACAATTATGTTAAGTGTACACAACTGTAATATGTTCTTTGTGTTTCACTGCTGCAGTCATCACATTTGGGTAGAATCCCAAAACTTAAGGATGGGAGGAGGAATTTAGTTAGCATTAGGACCAGCTATAAAGCAGTGCAAGACTGCAGTGGCAAAACCAGCTCAGGATTTAGAGAAAATTGGCAAATGGTAATGCTTGATGAAAGTATATACAGAACTCCAAGTAGTAGCTTCTAGAATGTCTCTGGTAGGAACACCTCTGAGAAAGACAGCAGAGGTACATGCAGCCCTGGTTGAATGAGGTCTTATCCCCTGTGGTATAGGTTTTCCATGGTGCTTATAGCAGAAATGAATGAAATGGCCTGTCCACTTAGAAATGGTTTGCTTTGAAATGGCCTTCCTCTCTGCCCCTGCAGCAAATGCCACCAGCAGCTGTTCAGATTTCCTGAAACGTTAAGTCCTGTCCAAGTAAAATCTAAGTTGTCTGTACACATCTAAGGAGTGCAGTATCCATTCCACTTTGTTCTGTGTATTAGAAAAGAAGGTTGGCAATTAAATGGACTGATTAAGAGTCACACTGGATACTACCTTGGGCATGAAAGAGGGATTGGTCCTGAGGGACACCCTGTCCGCATGAAAGAGGATGAAAGGCTCCACTGCCATAATGGCCGGTAATTCAGATACCCTTCTAGCTGAAGTGATGGCTAAAGGGAAGGCTGTTTTCCAAGAAAGGAATTTCAGTTCTGCATTTGCAGCTGGCTCAAAATGAGGTAGAGTACGTGTTTCAAACGCAAAGTTAAGGTCCCAGGCTGGAGAAGGGGCTCTCCTCAGTGGTCTTAAGTTTTTGGCCCCTCTGAGGAACTGCCTGAGCAGAGGATGAGAGAAGAGGTGTGGTTCTGTGTTGTAATGAGCTGAAATGGCTGAGGCATGAATTTTGATGGAGGAAAAGGAAAGGTCCTTGTGAAGCATCTCCGTTAAGTATTGAAGAATCTGAGGTAAATTGGGCACTGCTATGCCCATCCCCTGAGTTTGTTTCCAGGAACAGAATCTTTTCCATTTTTCAGCATAAGATTTTCTAGTACTAGGGCCTCCTTGCCTCCAGAATGACATCCAACACTTATTTACTGAGGGATGGTAATGGAGAGATCAGGTAATTAGCCAGGCTGCCGGGTTCAGAGTTTGAAGCTGAGGGTGCAGAATCTGGCCCTTCTGCTGGGACAGCAGGGTAGAGATGTGAGTCAGGTGCCAACAGACACTGCGTAAGATGGGGTACCAGTGTTGGCGTGGCCAGTCTGGTGCAATCAATATAGTCCTTGGTTTGTCCTGTTTGATCTTTAGTAGTACCTTGGAGAGGAGAGGCAGAGGAGGAAAGGCATAAACTGATAGATTTTTCCAGATGAAGGACAGGGCATCCACTTTCCAAGTTTGTTTTTGGTGAGTCCTTTCAGAATTTGTCCAATTGGTAATTCTGGGGGGAGCCAAACAGGTCTATCTCTAGGCTCCCTCATTTGTTTATCAACATGGTGAATGTCTTCAGTTCCAGTTTCCACTCGTGTGAGTCCATGAGATTTCTGCTTAGATCGTCTGCCAGTATATTTAGCTTTTTGGCAAGAATTGAGCCTGTAGGTGCACTTGGTAGCTCAAGGCTGTGATCCACAGAGCCATGGCTAGTCTGCAGAGAGGGTATGAGTGGGTACCCCCTGCTTGTTTATGTGCCACATAACAGTGGTGTTGTGCGTCTTTACCATTAATTATCCTGGAAGAATATGATCCTTGAAGGCTGTAAGAGCATTCTGTACAGCTAACATTTCCTTTTGATTGATATGCAGGTGCATTTGACTTGGGTTCCATTTGCTCCGAATGCACTTCTCTGCAAAGTGAGCCCCCCCATGCATAGTCTGATTCATCTGTTAAGGTTTGGGCGGCAGGGGGAAGAGTGAAAGGCAGTCCCTTGTTTTGGTGGCAGGCCTCTGCTCACCAAGGAAACTCTAACTGTAGGCAAGGTATGATAGGAATCATTGCTTCTAGATCCTGAGAATGTCGACACCACAGGCTTTTTAGATACCATTGTAGTTTTCTCATATGCAGTCTTGCATATGGAATTAGGAGAATGCAGGAGGCCATGAACCCCAAGGCTTGCAGTATTTGTCTTGCAGATAGCAGGGTCCTTGTGACCATTAGTTTGATGTAAGCTGTCAAATGAACTTTGTTTCTCTGGCATGAGGAAAGCCATCTGGGAAGTTGTGTTCAAGCTTGCTCCCAGGAATACATTTTATTGGCAGGGTACCAGATGCGATTTCTTTTCATTTATGGTGTACCCCAGAGAAGTTAGCAATTTTTGTACAAATGCCAGATGATTCAACAGTCCTGGCTTTCTGCCTGAATTAGACAACTGTCCAGGTATGGGTATATTTGAATATTACTCTGCCTGCAAAATGCAATGGCTGGAGCTAGGCACTTTGTGAATACCCTGGGCGCAGTAGATACGCCAAAGGGCAGTGCATGAAGCCTGCTTTAAAGCATAGTTATCTTCTGCAAGATTCCCTAACTGGGATGTGCAGGTAGGCTTCCTTTAAATCCAGTGTTGCCAACCAGGCATCCTTGCCTAGCATAGGAAGCAACTGGTGAAGAGTTAGCATCTTGAATTTTGGGATCACCAAAAAAGTGTTTAGGATAGAGAGATCTAGGACAGAATGCAAAGAGTTGTCTTTTCTGGGCACCAGGAAAAGTCTTGAGTAGAAACCTTGTCCCCTTTCCTCTTCTGGGACAGTTTGAATAGCCCTTATACTTGAGAGAACTTGCTTTAGAGCCTCTACCCACTGACTTAGGGGTAAGATCTGGCCAACCATTTGGGGTTGGTAAAGTGTGGAAATGGAATCTGTATCCTTGGGAAACTATATTTAAAACCCATTTGTCCTGGGTAATGAGTTCCCAGTTTTTTGCCTGCGGAACAATCTTTCCCCCTAAAGGAGCAGTCAGTTGAGAAGGGCTTGGAAGTTTCAAAGTTAAGTCATTAAGACAGTTTACCATTGGGGGGGGGGGGTATCTTACTACTCACTGCTTTGGAAATGGGAGCCTCCCACTGCTTAGCCCTGTGCGTACCTTGGGACTGAAGCCTGAGTGTTCTGCTGGTTCTGGGTTTGGACTGAGAAGGCCTGGGAGAGGCAGGAAAGGACCAATTCTTAGACGGCCAATGCCTACTAAATCTAAGAGGCTGCACTTAGATGAAATCTTTAATAGTTTGCATTGATTTAGCTTTTTCCTCCATCTTTTTAAGTACTTCTGATTTGTAGCCAAACAGGCAGTCCTGGTTTAATGGAGCATCCAGCAAATTTAGCTTTAACATGATCTGGTAAAGATTGCTCCTTAAGCCAAGCATGCCTTCTATGTACAGACCCAATGACTGCAGCCCTGCAAGATACCTCTAGTGAATCAAAACCACATTGCAAAGTATGTTTTCCAACCTGTTCAGCAGAATGCATTAAATCCTGTAAATCTTTATTTTCAGCAGAGTCAGGAATCCTCATCATTTTCTGTGTAAGCAATCCAATAATATGCTGCTGATACTTAAACATATGAAAGTGGCAGTTTAAGGCCCTAATGGCCAAGTTTGCAGAAGTGTATACCTTCTTACCCCATCTATCCAGCACCCTGGAATCTCTATCAGAGGGAGTAGGATTTTTTGCAGTAGTAGCCTTAATACCCTTGGGTCCCTAAGAAATGGTCTTAGGATTCGCAGTAGGATTTTTAAAGAAAACTTGTGAGTCAGGAACCCTGTAATATCTGTCAGGTTTTCTGGGAGCAGAAGGTAAGGAGTCAGAGTCCAAGCTAGACTCCGAAAAGGCATCATCAACAATGTCCAGTACAGGGGGGATAGCTAAAGGCCTGTGTTGGGGCAGGAGTAAGAAATCCCTAAGCATCTTTTTAGAATCAGAGTAATCCTGGCTTTCCCAGCAGAAAATGCTCCCTAAGAGTATGCAAGGTTTCACCAAAAGACAAATCCTCTGGAGGGGAAGCAGAGGAAATAGAGTCCTCTGCATCAGAATCCTCATAGGTAGATAAGGGTAAATCCTGGTCATCGGAGAAAACAGAAATTTCAGAATCCTGAACAGAAGAATCATAAGCAAATTCAGTCCTAGGTCTCTTAGAGGGGGAAGGGTGGCTTCCCCTGACTGAAGTAATAAAGTCTTCAGCCATTATCATTTGTTTTTTAGGCAAAGAGGCCTGACCATGCGGTCTGGGCGGTTTTCTAAGCATGGATTCAGTTTTAGGCCTTAAAGAAGAAGATGGCGTAGGTTTAAAATGCCAGTCAGTAAGCCTAAATACAGCCTCAGAAGCCGGTGCCTGCACAGCAGCTCCAGACCGATCCAAGGTAGAGACATCCGCAGGTTTCACAGTTGAAGCATCTCGCTGCATACCGGACTCCAAATGGGTCTCAGTAGAGGCCTGTGAATCTGAAGTAGTGGGTATCAGGGGCTGCAAAAGCGCCTCACTGAGTACAGGGGAACTGGTGACTAGCTTAGAAGCATAGTCGGCAGCTCTGGACCTAGTCGGCCTGTCTCTGTCTTTATCTTTGCGTTTTTTCGGAATGTTGGTAGTCAGGTGGCTTACCGAATCCATATCTGGATAGTTGAATCAAGTACCAAAATATTTAGAAGTGTAAATATACAGAAGACGAATAGTTGGTTATTTAAGTAAGGCACAAAACAGACAGCGAGGTACGTCGTGGTCAGGGCCTAGGCAAAGAATACAGTACAAATGAAAATCTTTATGAGGTATTTGCTTTCCACAAGAAATACAACTATTGACTTTTACTAACATCGGTTTAGAGCAAGAAAAAGTTTCCCCAATGGGGTACTTAGATTTAGTAGAAGACTTTGGTTCTGAAACTCGAAAACGAAAATTTGAGGAGTTGGACAATCAGCACTTGCAAACTGCTTCTGCTACCGCACAGCAAGAAAGACTGATGTAATGGCATTGGCTGCATGCTTTATACCCCTGACTACCTGACGTCATGGAAGATGAGATAGAAACCGACACAGGACTTTGATAATCAGGCCGACTGAGGTCTACTGCAACCAGATAACCCATATGTGATGACTGCAACACTGAAACACGAAGAACATCCTCTTTGGACGCTACAGTTAAGTAGTAACTCCAGAGACCCTGATAGGTCATGTTTCATGATACTTAGAAGGATTCCTGGGATATTGTCTGGGCCCATTGATGCAATAGTCTTGGTCTTAGGGAGAGCATTAAGGACCTTTAAATTCAAGTTCATTGTCCCAGTCTTCATCAAAAGTACTAGCAATGTAATCTATAACCATGAAAAATTATTTTTAAAATTATGTCAGTGTGTTTACCTACAGCATTCTCCAGTTTTAACTCCTTTTGCAAACAGACGTTCAAATTACTTTAAGTTCTCTATTAGTCTTACCCAAGTAAAAGGTATTGAAGGTGTCACACTTGGCAAAGTAAACCACATACTTGGAGTTGCATGTAAAACACTCCAGTACAGGTAATGTTTTCCCTGCCTTCTAAAAAACACCTGCATTGACTGCAATTAAGGCACCGGCACGTCCCTCTTTTCCTTTCATTACTACAGTCCTTAATTCTACTTTTCTATAAAAGTGTTTTAATGTTGCTGTTGTTTTGTTGATGAGGAAAGGTTTATCACCAGCTACCCTTTTTACCTCCCTACTCACCCCCTCAAGTATTCTCCAATTGTTATAACTACTGTTACAGTGTCTGAAGTGAAGAATAAAGGGATATAAAAATGCCCATAACTGCTGCCCCTTTTTTTTTGAAAAATACTGTTTTACACCCCTGTTTGTAAATAAAAGC